>NC_047026.1:9304307-9530309 GCF_902652985.1 Pecten maximus
AGATGACTGACTTCCTGTTTTGTGGTACTAGATGACTGACTTCCTGTATTGTGGTACTAGATGACTGACTTCCTGTATTGTGGTACTAGATGGACTGACTTCCTGTTTTGTGGTACTAGATGACTGACTTCCTGTATTGTGGTACTAGATGGACTGACTTCCTGTTTGTGGTACTAGATGACTGACTTCCTGTTTTGTGGTACTAGATGGACGGACTTCCTGTACTGTGGTACTAGATGACTGACTTCCTGTATTGTGGTACTAGATGGACTGACTTCCTGTTTTGTGGTACTAGATGACTGACTTCCTGTTTTGTGGTACTAGATGACTGACTTCCTGTATTGTGGTACTAGATGACTGACTTCCTGTATTGTGGTACTAATTGGACTGACTTCCTGTACTGTGGTACTAGATGACTGACTTCCTGTATTGTGGTACTAGATGACTGACTTCCTGTATTGTGGTATTAGATGGACTGACTTCCTACTGACTTCCTGTTTTGTGGTACTAGATGGACTGACTTCCTGTATTGTGGTACTAAATGACTGACTTCCTGTATTGTGGTACTAGACATACTGATATATGTATTGTTTTACATGTTAATCTGCCATGAAAGATTTATATTAGGTATATCATTACAGAGCAGAAGGACAGCCCATATGGAGTCCGAGAATCTCACCAGACAATATCAATCATTTGCTGAAAACATCATAATGCTGTTGGATCTGATGAGATTATTTAAAAATCAGAGCATATCATCCAGCATTAATGCCATTCTGAATGCTACCAAACTACTAGTTGTCATTTAGCATAAACATATTCAATCAATAACAGCTCAGGAGACACTGATACAACATCATATCTTACTATTAAACCTGAGTTATGACATTGATGTTTTTAAATTTGGAAAATCAATCAATTTTTTGAAACATTTGTTATATCCAAACAAACAACTATGCTATTAAGTTGTAGGTGACTCTAACAACACCTTAATGTATAAGCCAATGGCTAACTAATATCCCTCACATACCATAATCTGAAACCATGACAACAAAATGATATCTATTGATTTGGAAAATAGCACCATTGTATTTGTCATCCCTCAAAACCCTTATATATCAATTTTCAGCTTAATCAGACAACATCTTCATTTTGACCAATCAGAAGCCTCCATCACGTTTCCATAGTAATGGGTCTGAAAACATGCTACATGTCAAATTATAGGCATTAATAAGTTATATACCAAATGACCATGTTTGGATGAAATGGATCTCAGAACTGATGAGATATCGGTCATAACACAAAATCTCTGCATAGTGACCTTATTACCATGGCAACCAAAGTATTAAGGGGAAAAGAACCTGCATGTACATAATTATATACATATGCTCCCAAAAATTCCTATTTTTATTGAAATCTGTTCACAGGTTTAGAAGAAGTTGTATAGATAAGATTTCAGGATGACAGACATCCAGGCAGAGTGATTCAAGTGTACCCCACCCATTCCAAGGTCTTTGTAGAGTATAAAAGTGTACCCCACCCATTCCAAGGTCGTTGTAGAGAATAAAAGTGTTCCCCATCGATTCCAAGGTCATTGTAGAGTATAAATATGTACCCCGCCCTTTCGAAGGTTGTTGTAGGGTATAAAAGTGTACCCACCAATTCCAAGGTCATTGTAGGTTATAAAAGTATACCCCAGCCATACTAAGGTCATTGTATGGTATAAAAGTGTACCCCACCCATTCTAAGGTCATGGTAGATTATAAAAGTGTACCCCTCCAATTCCAAGGTTGTTGTAGGGTATAAAAGTGAACCCCACCCTCTCCAAGGTCATTGTAGGTTATAAAAGTATACCCCAGCCATACTAAGGTCATTGTAGGGTATAAAAGTGTACCCCACCCACTCCAAGGTCATTGTAGGGTATAAAAGTGTACCCAACCCATCCCAATGTTGTTGTAGGGTATGGAAGTGTACCCAACCCATCCCAAGGTCATTGTAGGGTATAAAAGTGTACCCCACCCATCCCAAGGTCGTTGTAGGTATACAAACAAGTTGTACATACTTTCATGTAGAAGTTCCACACTTCTGTTTGTATCATTACATGTTAGTGTTACCATCAACAGTTATATATAAAGTGGTGTTTACACCCTCACTGACACTCCAGCAGACACCGACCTTACTTTACAGAAAACCATGACTGACTATTTCCAATACTTGACCAGGGCGAGGGATTGACCAACTTAACTGACCCTTCTCCTGACACAAACCTATTTACACACACTGACATTGGAAAGTAATGAATAGTTCCATGCCTATACCGTCACAGGGCTGGTTACTACTAACATTTGGCGATAGTAAGTAATTGAAAACTACATTATGAAGTTTGTTGTCTTTGTTGGAATCAAAACAAAAAAAATCAGACTTAACCAATCATAGAGGGACTGTATCCATCAAGTGTACAAAGTTAACCAATCAAACGGTGACTGTATCCATCAGCTTTACAAAGTTAACCAATCAAATGGGGACTGTATCCATCAACTTTATAAAGTTAACCAATCAAAGGGAGACTGTATCCATCAACTTTACAAAGTTAACCAATTAAATGGGGACTGTATCCATCAACTTTACAAAGTTAACCAATCAAAGGGAGACTGTATCCATCAACTTTACAAAGTTAACCAATTAAATGGGGACTGTATCCATCAACTTTACAAAGTTAACCAATCAAATGGGGACCGTATTCATCAAGTGTACAAAGTTAACCAATCAAATGGGGACTGTATCATTCCAGTGTACAAAGTTAACCAATCAAATGGTGACTGTATCCATCAAGTGTACAAAGTTAACCAATCAAAGGGAGACTGTATCATTCCAGTGTACAAAGTTAACCAATCAAATGGTGACTGTATCCATCAAGTGTACAAAGTTAACCAATCATAGGGAGACTGTATCATTCAAGTGTACAAAGTTAACCAATCAAATGGTGACTTTATCAATCAAGTGTGCAAAGTTAACCAATCAAATGGTGACTGTATCCATCAAGTGTACAAAGTTAACCAATCAAATGGTGACTGTATCCATCAACTTTAAAAAGTTAACCAATCAAATGGTGACTGTATCCATCAACTTTACAAAGTTAACCAATCAAATGGTGACTATATCCATCAACTTTAAAAAGTTAACCAATCAAATGGTGACTGTATCCATCAAGTGTACAAAGTTAACCAATCAAATGGTGACTTTATCAATCAAGTGTACAAAGTTAACCAATCAAAGAGAGACTGTATCAATCAAGTGTACAAAGTTAACCAATCAAAGGGAGACTGTATCAATCAAGTGTACAAAGTTAACCAATCAAATGGGGACTGTATCCATCAGGTGTACAAAGTTAACCAATTAAATGGTGACTTTATCAATCAAGTGTACAAAGTTAACCAATCAAATGTGGACTGTATCCTTCAACTGACCAAAGTTAACCAATCAAAGAGAGACTGAATCCATCAACTGTACAATGTTAATTGACATTTGTCCTATTTGTATTATGTCAAATTTATACAGGTCTCTGTCAGAAACTGTTGGACTGGTTGTTAGGTTTCTGTCGGAAACTGTTGGACTTTGAGATGGGGAGTCTGACAGAAAATGTTTGACTGGTTGCTAGGGAGTCTGACAGAAACTGTTGGACTGGATGTTAAGGTCTCTGTCAAAAACTGTTTGGACAGGTTGCTAGGGAGTCTGACAGAAATGTTTTACTGGTTGTTAGGGAGTCTGATAGAAACTGTTGGACTGGTTTACAAGGTCTCTGACAGAAACTTTTAGACTGGTTTCTAAGGTCTCTGATAGAAACTGTTGTACTGGTTGCTAGGGTATTTGATAGAAACTGTTGGACTGGTGGCTAGGGAATCTGATAGAAACTGTTGGACTGGTTGCTAGGGAATCTGACAGAAACTGTTGAACAGGTTGCTAGGGAATCTGACAGAAACTGTTGGACTGGTTGCTAGGGAGTCTGACAGAAACTGTGTTGGACTGGTTGCCAGGGAGCCTGTCAGAAACTGTTGAACTGGTTGCTAGGAAGTCTGACAGAAACTGTTTCCTACTGCTCTGTTTGATAAAAATTAACACCTTACAGCTGGTCATAGGCACCACCTCTGTCATGATGGCAATGTTACTGTCACATTCCACTAGGAAATTAGAGCATTTTTCTGTAGAAGTTATTAGTATGACCCATTCCCACCCAAATACACTAAATCAATTTGAAAGCAAATACTGCATAATGAACTAGTTATACTCTGCTCAATATATCAGCCGTACCACACTGCCTCCGACAGGAAGGTGCTGCCCTATGACATCAATATCTATAGACTGTAATTGAGCTTGTTCCTATGGCAATTTAGACCTGTTGTTCCGGACCTCCCTACTCTAATTTTTGTCCTCACAAACATCACACAGAAATGGAATAGTTAAAGATTTCTTTTGTATGTTTCCTATGGCCATGGATAGACCACCAGGAAATTTGTCAATACATTTCACCAACATTGCCACCTGTGTGTATAACAAACCAACTGTCAGTTGAAATAAAGGCTTTAAACTAACATTCAACTGTAACATATAAAACGAGGACTTTCTAACCTGTTAAGAGTTTTCTAACCTGATAATTGTTTTCTAACCTGATAAGTGTTTTCTAACCTGATAAGTGTTTTCTAATCTGTTAAGTGTTTTCTAATCTGATAAGTGTTTTCTAACCTGATAAGTGTTTTCTAATCTGTTAAGTGTTTTCTAATCTGATAAGTGTTTTCTAATCTGATAAGTGTTTTCTAACCTGATAAGTGTTTTCTAATCTGATAAGTGTTTTCTAATCTGATAAGTGTTTTCTGATCTGATTATAGTGTTTTCTAATCTGATAAGTGTTTTCTAACCTGATAAGTGTTTTCTAATCTGATAAGTGTTTTCTAACCTGATAAGTGTTTTCTAATCTGATAAGTGTTTTCTAACCTGATAGTGTTTTCTAATCTGATAGTTTTTTTTTCTAATCTGATAAGTGTTTTCTAACCTGATAAGTGTTTTCTAACCTGATAAGTGTTTTCTGATCTGATAAGTGTTTTCTAATCTGATAAGTGTTTTCTGATCTGTTAAGTGTTTTCTGATCTGATAAGTGTTTTCTAACCTGATAATTGTTTTCTAATCTGTGTGTTCATGTTAATCCATTTGAATGATCCAAACATTCCACAAGGGAATGGTAGTACCTCATCATGTACATACCTATATCTTCTCTTCTCTAGAGTAATTCTAAAATTAAACATGCACAGTAAGGACATCAATGAAGTCTATACATATAGGGACCTTTAGAAAGACTTTTTATTTAAGGATAAAAACTGAGCATGGATGAATGATGTTTGTAACAACGTATTGACGACGGTTCCATCCACCAGGAATCCATGTATCTAACAATATGGAATTATTACAAAATTTCATCCATCACACTGTAACTGATATTTTCTAAATTCCTTTCTCCCATCCAAAACATCTCTAGACCAAACCAAATCTTCATTCTATGGCCCACTTTTTTCTAATTATTTCCAATTAAAATATTCGGAACTCAAATAATGTTTGGTAGTTTAAATCATTCCTCAATTTATTTAAATGGTGAAGACTTGATTTTAAAACAGGGTTTAAAAAAAGTAATTATTTTGACATCCAAATTCATTAGAGAAGTGTTGCTTCCATTTGTACCGATGAGATATAGACAGATGGGATTATACACGAGATCTGCTCAACTTTTTTCTTCTCCATCCTCAATACTCGGCCCAATGATGGATTACTGACACAAGTGAATATTGCTGATAGCATCGCATTAAATTGACGGTCTAAAATTTTGGGGTGTAAATTGAATACCAATCTCAAACAAATTAACCTCATAATTATCGCTTTTTGATGGATGGCGTTTATACTGACGAAGATCACGCTGGTGTAATCAGTTAAACATTTTGACTCTTCCTGCTTGGGTTGACAGAGATGGCGTAATGAGGGCTGTTCTCCGATATCTTTCTGGATCCGATTGATAATGAATCAGTGATCACAAAAATGGAGGCTTTATCTTTGATTTGGGAAACAATTGTTGAACTTTAAAACATTGACAATGAATAACTGCAAATTTTGTTTTAAACATTGAAATGAATAACTGCAAATTTTATTGAAAACATTGAAATGAATAACTACAAATTTTGTTTACAAATTGTGAAGTTAACTCTGGTTAGGTGAGAAATATGTAACCCAGCAAACAGTGAAAATAGTAAAACCTACTGACAAAATGTTGTCACACAGCTGACAGGAAGTTGTCACACAAAGCTGACAGGAAGTTGCTTATACATACAGCTGACAAAATGTTGTCATAAAGCTGACAGGAAGTTGCCACAAGCTGACAAAATGTTGTCACAAAGCTGACAGGAAGTTGCTTATACATACAGTTGACAAAATGTTGTCACAAAGCTGACAGGAAGTTGCTTATACATACAGCTGACAAAATGTTGTCACAAAGCTGACAGGAAGTTGCTTATACATACAGCAGACAAAATGTTGTCACACACAGCTGACAGGAAGTTGTCACACAGCTGACAGGAAGTTGTCACACACAGCTGACAAAATGTCATGACACACAGCTGACAGGAAGTTGCTTATACATACAGCAGACAAAATGTCGTCACAAACAGCTGACAGGAAGTTGTCACACACAGCTGACAAAATGTCGTCACACACAGCTGACAGGAAGTTGTCACACACAGCTGACAAAATGTCGTCACACACAGCTGACAAAATGTTGTCACACAACAGACAAAATGTTGTCACACACAGCTGACAGGAAGTTGTCACACAGCTGACAGGAAGTTGCTTATACATACAGCTGACAAAATGTTGTCACAAAGCTGACAGGAAGTTGCTTATGCATACAGCAGACAAAATGTCGTCACACACAGCTGACAGGAAGTTGTCACACAGCTGACAGGAAGTTGTCACACACAGCTGACAAAATGTCGTCACACACAGCTGACAGGAAGTTGTCACACACAGCTGACAAAATGTCGTCACACACAGCTGACAAAATGTCGTCACACACAGCTGACAGGAAGTTGTCACACACAGCTGACAAAATGTTGTCACACACAGCTGACAGGAAGTTGTCACACACAGCTGACAAAATGTCATCACACACAGCTGACAGGAAGTTGTCACACACAGCTGACAAAATGTCGTCACACACAGCTGACAAAATGTTGTCACACAGCAGACAAAATGTTGTCACACACAGCTGACAGGAAGTTGTCACACAGCTGACAGGAAGTTGTCACACACAGCTAACAAAATGTCAGTGAATTAATAACAACCTTTAGTGTATGAAACCCTAGATTGATAATTTTGATTACAAGAGGAACTTTCAGAGGAAAGGTTTTTAGTGGATTTTCCTGTTCTGGTAATGGTTTGTTAAAAATTGAAATGGACGTGGATTACAAACGAACTTCGTATAATTACAGTTGGATGGCCTGTCGTTTGTTAAATGTTATTTAATTTCAAATATGTCTAAGTTAAGTTTCTAATTTCTATGTTGAACACCAGTCAAATATCACTTGACTGGTTCCAATTTATAATGTATTAGGTCATTGTGATGGTGGACGTTAGAAATATTGTTTTAGATAATTACTTAATATTTTTATAAAACTATCCAAAACTAAAAAAAAACAGAACTGAGAATAATTGTATAACTCGGTATTGATTTTTTTCCCGCTCACCTTTTCCACATGTGAAGATGGATGATGCTGGACTTGTTTTTAATCACCTTAATTTGCCCCTATAAAGACAAAAGCCTGAACACAGAGGAGAGCATTCTCAGAAGTCTATGGCCCTATCCATATATAGACATAACCTTGCCCTTATATGCAATTTTATTTAATCAAGTAGTATGAAGTGATGGTGCTGATACCAGTAGAAGCCATTGATGCAGTGGTAACCACCGTGAATCCACGGCCTCTCTCTGCCCATATATTACATTAGTAGATACAGTTCACAGGAAAGAAAAATGGAATTGAAATCTTTGTTCGTTTTTTTTTCTCTTGGAAAAACTCCATCCCATTATTCAGACAATTGCAAATAAGATAGTGTTATTTATCATCGAGAAATACCTATTTTACAACTAAACTTCATGCAATACACATTCTTTAAAGTACTCCCGCACATGATTTTTTAAAATAGATCAAGCAGGCAGAATGTGACCTGATGGCTTACAGGGTGACCTTCGGCTCCTCCATTTAAAATAAATCTCCATGTCATGAAATCATTTCCATGACTATGTCCACCGATGCTTTGTAATAGTTCTCTACACTACTTGAACAGTCTCTCGAGATTTCTCGTACTTTTTCTATCAATTACATGTGAATTAATTTCAACATTTTGGCAGAAATGTTCAGAATACAGTCTGAGTGTATGATGTAACTGTCTGCTGTGTATGGAAAGAAGGGGTAACAAATTACATGATCGGGAACGCAAGAAATAAATTCAAGAAAGCTAAAGACCAGCGATGGATTTACACGGAGATCCGAGTAGTGACAGCCAGTAATGTAAGCCAGTTCTCTCTCCTTGCTCTCTCCTCGTCACTGTTTGTCTCCTCTACCCTCCTCCTCTACAGACCAAGGACATATTGTATTTTACCATCATTAACATTTGTCTCCTCTACCCTCCTCCCCTACAGACCAAGGACATATTGTATTTTACCATCATTAACTCACACCTCTGTCTTTTTCAATTTAATTATCAAAAAACAAAACAAAAAACAAAAATTCCTGAAAAGATGAAATAAAAATTGCAAGGGATCAAAAATGCCTGTAGCAGATTTCTTAAAGATATTATTTCAGAAACAGGTATTCAAGGACTACAATGAAGCCCACAGCTAAGACATAATACAATTTCTAGATCTCTGTCAATAAACATTTCAAACAGTAACATTCTTTTTAGATATCAATATATATAGATAATACTTATAGTTCTGGTAAAGAAACCATCATTAATTTTGTCAAGGTCCTCAAACTTTTCGATTAAAACCACCAACTGTTTCTACTTCAAATTGACATTGGCATTTGTCTTATTCATTGTTTTGTAATGTTAATGAAAATATATCTTAAAGAAGTGCTATTAAAAAATTAAAACGAAATAAAGACCAGAATTATTGGGGATCGAGTCCCACTTGACAAACATAGATACACCGTGACCTTGTAACTAATCTTAGTGTTGTTTCCTCCCCACCAATCACACAACCCTGGCTGTCTGTCCTTACTTAGTGCCTTTAGAAATGGCCACTCACCTAAATGTTAAATGAAGCACAAGTCCTGGGTATGGTCATTGATACACAGTGGCCACCAGCAAAGTTTGTCCTGGATTGGATACACAGATATACTATAGAAAGTATTGTTACCAGGCAATTGATTCTACTTAATTTATTTAATCACAGACATTATGGCCTCCTAATAACGGTAGGATTCAATGGTATTGGGTGTAGAAAAGGTCATCAACAATCGGGGTATAAAGACCTTCCACGCCTCCTAGCCAGTCATAAATGTCAGTCAAAGATATAGGGTGATCCATACAGGTGAAACGTACACATTTCCTCGGTATCTGGGCAGTTATTGGTAATGACAACCATCTAAATAAATATCTGGGCATTTATTGGTAATGACAACCATCTCAATAAATATCTGGGCATTTATTGGTAAGGTAAGGACAGTCATCTAAATAAATATCTGGACATTTATTGGTAAGGTAAGGACAGTCATCTAAATAAATATCTGGACATTTATTGGTGAGGACGATCATCTAAATAAATATCTGGGCATTTATTGGTAAGGTAAGGACAGTCATCTAAATAAATATCTGGGCATTTATTGGTGAGGACGATTATCTAAATAAATATCTGGGCATTTATTGGTGAGGACAATCATCTCAATAAATATCTGGGCATTTATTGGTAAGGTAAGGACAGTCATCTAAATAAATATCTGGACATTTATTGGTGAGGTAAGGACAGTCATCTAAATAAATATCTGGACATTTATTGGTGAGGACGATCATCTAAATAAATATCTGGGCATTTATTGGCAGAGTAAGGACAGTCATCTAAATAAATATCTGGACATTTATTGGTGAGGACGATCATCTAAATAAATATCTGGGCATTTATTGGTAAGGTAAATACTGTCATCTAAATAAATATCTGGGCATTTATTGGTAAGGTAAGGACAGTCATCTAAATAAATATCTGGGCATTTATTGGTAGAGTAGACAGTCATCTAAATAAATATCTGGACATTTATTGGTGAGGACGATCATCTAAATAAATATCTGGGCATTTATTGGTAAGGTAAGGACAGTAATCTAAATAAATATCTGGGCATTTATTGGTGAGGACGATTATCTAAATAAATATCTGGGCATTTATTGGTGAGGACAATCATCTTAATAAATATCTGGGCATTTATTGGTAAGGTAAATACTGTCATCGAAATAAATATCTCGGCATTTATTGGTGAGGTAAAGAGTTGTTAGTATCTAAATACACTTACCAAAATTAATGTCTTGATCTCTTGGACATTTGTAATTGAAATAATAATACCTTGAATTTCACCAATGAGGAAAATTAGATTTTATCAGGAACATGTAATACTATTATTTACAATAGTTTACCTAGATAAATAAAAACATCAAGAAAGACAATTCAAACGAGTGGCTTACCAACATCAATTGATTTGAACCACCTTCTATTCATAATTATAATGACAACTGTATTGTACGTGAGGGGAATGTTAAATGTATATATATAACCTTGATCTACATGTCAAGACAGAGCAGTAAATTGACCAATATGCACTGAACATATACATATATAGGGAGAGACACGTTTCCAGGTACAAAGGAAAGCATTAGTCTGGTAAAAACAGGGATTGACTGAGATTCCGAACACCTTACAAGCACGGTGTGTCACTCTTACCAGCCAGACAGGGGCTCATACATATTCACAATTCTCGGAAAAAAATGTCTCAAATGAAGTTGAATTTGAAGAGTTGTTGTTGAGAAATCTGAAATCTGTTTTCCATATTGCTATAGATTTTTCAGTGATAAGATCACTGATGAAACGAAGGACAATAAATTCAATTTCCTGATTGATACATGTGATGCAAGTTTTACCTGTGTGACCTTGACCTCTGTAACCTCTCGGAGTGCCAAAGGGAATCAATGATAAGGATTGAAAGCCTTTGTTATAAGACATATGGTATTGTGTGAGCAGACATTTTTTATGTCGATAGGAACAAGAAAGATGACATCATCTATGTAATCTCTGGTATGGTGGAATCCTGGAGATATCAGAAGGACATTTGTAACTGATTGGGCAGTGTTCTGGTCGAATGTCATCACACAGAGAAATATGTACAGTGATCTTACAACTATATAATATGCTTGATGTACCCTTGTTGTACCAAGATTTCAATTTAGCTATCAAAAAAGAAGTACGATTGGATCTTGATACTCAATAGTGTAATAGAACGCCTGTATCTGATATTAAACTCATACCGATTGCTATAAAACGTGATCCCGATAAGGAAATGAGGTGAAGTAGCCCCATATTACTGTCAGTCCTATCGGTTTTTTATCTGATCTTCTCCAGCGTACCTAAAGCTGCTGTATACTTTAGTAAACCTACAGGAATCTATAATTCTTACGTACATTTTTCATCATGTAATAATCAATTATCTCTAGAGCATACAATGCTTTTTGTGTACATGCAAGATTACAGACGTTTTGTGGGTATATGAAGACAGTATTCTATGATTTGTGGGTATGAAGACAGTATTCTGTGATTTGTGGGTATGAAGACAGTATTCTGTGATTTGTGGGTATGAAGACAGTATTCTGTGATTTGTGGGTATGAAGACAGTATTCTGTGATTTGTGGGTATGAAGACAGTATTCTGTGATTTGTGGGTATGAAGACAGTATTCTGTGATTTGTGGGTATGAAGACAGTATTCTGTGATTTGTGGGTATGAAGGCTGTATATTCTGTGATTTGTGGGTATAAAGGCTGTATTCTGTGATTTGTAGGTATAAAGGCAGTTCATATACATGAAAGTCATCCACACCTCTTCCACTGACCACCACTCCCCCTTACATCCACAGCCCTCCCCAACTCCACTGACCTCCCCTTACATCCACAGCCCTCCCCAACTCCACTGACCTCCCCTTACATCCACACCCCTCCCCAAACTCCACTGACCTCCCCTTACATCTACACCCCTCCCCAACTCCACTGACCTCCCCTTACATCTACACCCCTCCCCAACTCCAGTTATCTCCCCTTACATCCACACCCCTCCCCAACTCCACTGACCTCCCCTTACATCCACACCCCTCCCCAACTCTACTGACCTCCCCTTACATCTACACCCCTCCCCAACTCCAGTTATCTCCCCTTACATCCACACCCCTCCCCAACTCCACTGACCTCCCCTTACATCCACACCCCTCCCCAACTCCACTGACCTCCCCTTACATCCACACCCCTCCCCAACTCCACTGACCTCCCCTTACATCTACACCCCTCCCCAACTCCAGTTATCTCCCCTTACATACACACCCCTCCCCAACTCCAATGACCTCCCCTTACATCTACACCCCTCCCTAACTCCACTGACCTCCCCTTACATCCACACCCCTCCCCATCTCCACTGACCTCCCCTTACATCTACACCCCTCCCCAACTCCACTGACCTCCCCTTACATCCACACCCCTCCCCAACTCCACTGACCTCCCCTTACATCTACACACCCCTCCCCAACTCCACTGACCTCCCCTTACATCCACACCCCTCCCCAACTCCATTGACCTCCCCTTACATCCACACCCCTCCCCAACTCCACTGACCTCCCCTTACATCTACACCCCTCCCCAACTCCTGTTATCTCCCCTTACATCCACACCCCTCCCCAACTCCACTGACCTCCCCTTACATCCACACCCCTCCCCAACTCCACTGACCTCCCCTTACATCTACACCCCTCCCCAACTCCACTGGCCTTCCCCTAACATCTACACCCCTCCCCAACTCCACTGACCTCCCCTTACATCCACACCCCTCCCCAACTCCACTGACCTCCCCTTACATCTACACCCCTCCCCAACTCCACTGACCTCCCCTTACATCCACACCCCTCCCCTTACATCCACACCCCTCCCCTTACATCTACACCCCTCCCCCTTACATCCACACCCCTCCCCAACTCCAGTTATCTCCCCTTACATCCACACTCCTCCCCAACTCCAGTTATCTCCCTCCCCCCCCCCCCCCCCCCCCCCCCCCCCCTCTGTTACCTCATCTACCATTATTGTACCTAATGAATTACAATCCCAATATAAGTACTATTGTACATTCACACAATAAAAGGTTATGGCTATGTAAGAAAGTGACAAATTTAAATTAAGTGAAGTACATACCCCGAATCTACCTGTCTTCATCTCGATGTGATCTTCTTTTTGATATGACGGGATATGATAGACTGACATTTTGACAATGAATGTTCCAATCAGTGAAAGATACTATCGATAGCTGTCCTCACAGCTTCATTTTACCAAATCTAATAAATTTTAGGATAAGCCTAAACATTAATTTCCCCAACGGCCACATTCGTACTCTGCCTTTTGTTCAAAATGGCATTAACAATGGTGATTTATTCTTCTTTCTCAAATACTGCAGATGTGTACCAAAGTCTGAACCTCAGAAACTTTAATTATACCAGAAAGTTGTCTACCTGAATTCCAGGATACAAAACCTCCATCTGAATTCTGGGATACAAACATCTCTGCCTGTAAATTATGATACGCTAAATTCTACGATACAACATCCCTGCCTGTAAATTATGATATTTTACATCCCTTTCTAAATTCTATGATACAACATCTCTTCTGCAATTTATGATACAACATCCCTGCCTGAATTCTAAAATACAACATTACATCCTTACATGAATTCTAGGATGTGTGATAGATAGAAAGCTGTGTGATGGATAGAAAGAGGTGTGATAGACAGAAGTATGTGTGTGATAGACAGAAGGATGTGTGATAGACAGTAGGATGTGTGTGATAGACAGAAGGATGTGTGTGATAGACAGAAGGATGCATGTGATAGACAGAAGGATGTGTGAAAGACAGAAGGATGTGAGATAGACAGAAGGATGTGTGATAGACAGAAGGGTGTGTGTGATAGACAGAAGGATGTGTGTGATAGACAGAAGGATGTGTGTGATAGACAGAAGGATGTGTGTGATAGACAGAAGGATGTGTGATAGACAGAAGGATGTGTGATAGACAGTAGGATGTGTGTGATAGACAGAAGGATGTGTGTGATAGACAGAAGGATGTGTGATAGACAGTAGGATGTGTGTGATAGACAGAAGGATGTGTGTGATAGACAGAAGGACGTGTGTGATAGACAGAAGGATGTGTGATAGACAGAAGATGTGTGTGATAGACAGTAGGATGTGCATGTGATAGACAGTAGGATGTGTGATAGACAGAAGGATGTGTGTGATAGACAGAAGGATGTGTGTGATAGACAGAAGGATGTGTGATAGACAGAAGGATGTGTGATAGACAGTAGGATGTGTGATAGACAGAAGGATGTGTGTGATAGACAGAAGGATGTGATAGATAGAAGGATGTGTGATAGACAGAAGGATGTGTGATAGACAGAAAGAGGTGTGATAGACAGAAGTATGTGTGTGATAGACAGAAGGATGTGATAGATAGAAGGATGTGTGTGATAGACAGAAGGATGTGTGATAGACAGAAGGATGTGTATGTGATAGACAGAAGAATGTGTGTGTGATAGATAGACAGAAGGATGTGTGATAGATAGAAGGATGTGTGTGATAGACATAAGGATGTGTGATAGACCGAAGGATGTGTGATAGACAGAATTAGGATGTGTGATAGACAGAATGATGTGTGATAGACAGAAGGAAGTTTGTGATAGATAAGAATGATGTGTGATAGATAAGAATGATGTGTGATAGATCAGAATGATGTGTGATAGACAGAAGGATGTGTGATAGACATAAGGATGTGATAGACAGAAGGATGTGTGATAGACCGAAGGATGTGTGATAGACAGAAGGAGGTGGGTGATAGACAGAAGGATGTGTGATAGACAGAAGGATGTGAGATAGACAGAAGGATGTGTGATAGACAGAAGGATGTGTGTGATAGACAGAAGGAAGTTTGTGATAGACAGAAGGATGTGTGATAGATAAGAATGATGTGTGATAGATAAGAATGATGTGTGATAGAAAGAAGGAAGTTTGTGATAGATAAGAATGATGTGTGATAGATAAGAATGATGTGTGATAGATAAGAATGATTTGTGATAGATAAGAATGATGTGTGATAGACAGAAGGAAGTTTGTGATAGATAAGAATGATGTGTGATAGATAAGAATGATGTGTGATAGACAGAAGGATGTGTGATAGACAGAAGGATGTGTGTGATAGACAGAAGGAAGTTTGTGATAGACAGAAGGATGTGTGATAGATAAGAATGATGTGTGTTAGATAAGAATGATGCGCTTGACGACTTGCAGTAATACATCCTACTAAATCAGGCTTACACACAACTCAATATCGGTCAAACAATATCCTAAAGTGCCAATACCTTTCAACCAAATATTGGCTCGCCCTTTACACAAATCACCAGCGTCACAAATGAAAATGACAGTGGACCATAACTAATCTGTCTATTACCCAGGCAAGGCACTGTCATTAACAGCCTCACCGTGACCCTGTAGTGACAGAAGCATCGCCTTATTTGCAGCTGATTATTCGCAACTTGTGCCAATGTTACGTCTCCCTAGATGGTCATATGGTCACATTGGACCGTTTCTTCTGATACAGACGTTAGTATGACAGACGTCAGTTACATGCTGTCTGGCTGTCAAACTTAACAAACATCCTTCCAAGGTGGTAGTATCAGATTAACAAATTCTCACAAGTTACACTACAATTAGACTTAATGGGATCTTAATATATTCCCAAACTTGTGTTTTAGTGTAGATATAGTAGACAGTAGGTTAGATATATGTCTGATTATAACTTTCTCCCCGTGGTCTCCAGGGTAGACTTTGTATTACACATATAACTACATCTGTACGTCAATTGACAGTCTGACAAGTGTTAAAAGTCTCTTTGTGATCATTCTACATTCCATACAATATCTATACAATGTTATCCATGATCCTGTACATAATTCTACAATCCATACAATATCTATACAATGTTATCCATGATCCTGTACTTAATTCTACAATCCATACAATATCTATACAACATGGTATCCATGATCCTGTACATAATTCTACAATTCATACAATATCTATACTATGTTATCCATGATCCTGTGCTTAATTCTACAAGCCATACAATATCTATACAATGTTATCCAGGATCCTATACATAATTCTACAATCCATACAATATATATACAATGTTATCCATGATCCTGTACTTAATTCTACAATCCATACAATATCTATACAATGTTATCCATGATCCTGTACATAATTCTACAAGCCATACAATATCTATACAATGTTATCCATGATCCTGTACATAATTCTACAAGCCATACAATATCTATACAATGTTATCCATGATCCTGTACATAATTCTACATTCCATACAATATCTATACAATGTTATCCAGGATCCTGTACATAATTCTACAAGCCATACAATATCTATACAATGTTATCCAGGATCCTGTACATAATTCTACATTCCATACAATATCTATACAATGTTATCCAGGATCCTGTACATAATTCTACAATCCATACAATATCTATACAATGTTATCCAGGATCCTATACATAATTCCACAATCCATACAATATCTATACAATGTTATCCAGGATCCTGTACATAATTCTACAAGCCATACAATATCTATACAATGTTATCCAGGATCCTGTACATAATTCTACAAGCCATACAATATCTATACAGTGTTATCCATGATCCTGTATATAATTCTACAATCCATACAATATCTATACAATGTTATCCATGATCCTGTATATAATTCTACAATCCATACAATATCTATACAATGTTATCCATGATCCTGTTCATAATTCTACAATCCATACAATATCTATACAATGTTATCCATGATCCTATACATAATTCTACCAATCTGTAGTTGTGACATCAACAAAGAATTGACCAATCTGTAGTTGTGACATCAAACAAAGAATTGACCAATCTGTAGTTGTGACATATCTTACAAAGAATTGACCAATCTGTAGTTGTGACATATCTTACAAAGAATTGACCAATCTGTAGTTTTGACATCAACAAAGAATTGACCAATCTGTAGTTGTGACATATCTTACAAAGAATTGACCAATCTGTAGTTGTGACATATCTTACAAAGAATTGACCAATCTGTAGTTGTGACATCAAACAAAGAATTGACCAATCTGTAGTTGTGACATATCTTACAAAGAATTGACCAATCTGTAGTTGTGACATCAACAAAGAATTGACCAATCTGTAGTTGTGACATATCTTACAAAGAATTGACCAATCTGTAGTTGTGACATATCTTACAAAGAATTGACCAATCTGTACTTGTGACATATCTTACAAAGAATTGACCAATCTGTACTTGTGATTTGTAGTTGTGACATTAACAAAGAATTGACCATCTGTAGTTGTGACATCAAACAAAGAATTGACCAATCTGTAGTTGTGACATATCTTACAAAGAATTGACCAATCTGTAGTTGTGACATCAAACAAGAATTGACCAATCTGTAGTTGTGACATATCTTACAAAGAATTGACCAATCTGTAGTTGTGACATATCTTACAAATAATTGACCAATCTGTAGTTGTGACATCAACAAAGAATTGACCAATCTGTAGTTATGACATCAAACAAAGAATTGACCAATCTGTGTAGTTGTGACATCAAACAAAGAATTGACCAATCTGTAGTTGTGACTTATCTTACAAAGAATTGACCAATCTGTAGTTGTGACATATCTTACAAAGAATTGACCAATCTGTAGTTGTGATATCAGCAAAGAATTGACCAATCTGTAGTTGTGACATATCTTACAAAGAATTGACCAATCTGTAGTTGTGACATTGAAACAAAGAATTGACCAGTCTGTAGTTGTGACATATCTTACAAAGAATTGACCAATCTGTAGTTGTGACATATCTTACGAAGAATTGACCAATCTGTAGTTGTGACATTGAAACAAAGAATTGACCAGTCTGTAGTTGTGACTTATCTTACAAAGAATTGACCAATCTGTAGTTGTGACATATCTTACAAAGAATTGACCATTCTGTAGTTGTGACATTGAAACAAAGAATTGACCAGTCTGTAGTTGTGACTTATCTTACTAAGAATTGACCAATCTGTAGTTGTGACATATCTTACAAAGAATTGACCAATCTGTAGTTGTGACATATCTTACAAAGAATAGACCAGTCTGTAGTTGTGACTTATCTTACAAAGAATTGACCAGTCTGTAGTTGTGACATATCTTACAAAGAATTGACCAATCTGTAGTTGTGACATATCTTACAAAGAATTGACCAATCTGTAGTTGTGACATATCTTACAAAGAATTGACCAATCTGTAGTTATGACATATCTTACAAAGAATTGACCAATCTGTAGTTGTGACATGTGAATTTTGTGCTGAAGTATGACATGTATGTCTTTTTCTGTGTCTTTCTCTACTGTTATTCTCTAGACCTATACATATATGTATGATCCATTCCGTCTGGTCTGCCAGGGAACATTTGGCCTAACTTATGATTCTTGATTCCTGATATACCACCTCAGCCAGGAATCATACCCTGCTCAATATCAAAGGTACAAATCCTAGGTATTATACTGTGGGTGGTGGAAGGTACAAAGGTACAAGGTACAAAGGTACAAATCCTAGGTATTATACTGTGGGTGGAAGGTACAAAGGTACAAAGGTATAAGGTACAAAGGTACAAATCCTAGGTACTATACTGGGTGGAAGGTACAAAGGTACAAATCCTAGGTACTACACTGTGGGTGGAAGGTACAAAGGTACAAAGGTACAAATCCTAGGAAATTAACACTGTGGGTTGAAGGTACAAAGGTACAAATCTTAGGTAATTAACACTGGATTGAAGGTACAAAGGTACAAATCCTAGTTACTACACTGTGGGTGGAAGGTACAAAGATACAAATCTTAGGTAATTAACACTGTGGGTTGAAGGTACAAAGGTACAAATCTTAGGTAATAACACTGGATTGAAGGTACAAAGGTACAAATCCTAGTTACTACACTGTGGGTGGAAGGTACAAAGGTACAAATCTTAGGTAATTAACACTGTGGGTTGAAGGTACAAAGGTACAAATCTTAGGTAATTAACACTGGATTGAAGGTACAAAGGTACAAGTCCTAGGTACTACACTGTGGGTTGAAGCTCCCCCACACCCAGATTTAGGAGCATTCCAACACATAATGTAAACAAATTTTAATTTGGAAAATGAAGAGTTGTTTTAAACTGATAACAACTGGTGATAAGGATATTCTAAAGACAATAAGAAAATTCCAGGAAATTCTAATAACACTAAGAAATTGGCAGATTCCAAATTCCAAAGACAGTGAGGAAATTCCAAAGACAAAAAGGAGTTGAATTTACCAAAGAACCTAAGGAAATTTCAAGGACAAAATGGAGTTGAATTTGCAAAAGAACCTTAGGAAATTCCAAAGAGAAATTGGAGTTGAATTTACCAAAGAACCTAAGGAAATTTCAATGACAAAGAGGTGATAAATTTGCCAAAAAGCTAAGGAAATTCCAAATTCCAAAGGATTTACTAAAGACACCAAACACAGGCAGGAAATTCCTATTAGAATGATCTTTTCTCTTCTTTTTCTTATAACCATTAGAAAAGGGTAGGGGGAACCTACAAATGTATGTAATGAATCTGAGAAAAATTACATCAAGGGTTTTTATCGAAAAAGCAATAACAAACTTTGGCTGTCAATATTCAAAATAGCTACCCGGTGGCCATCTTGTTTTCCTATCAGTCTCAAAATGTAACCTACACAACCGATGTGGAACCTACATTGAGAATTTAAGGTGGAACCATTTCTGAGAAATAAAGATAACAGACTTCAAATGTCAAAATTCAAAATGGTTGCCTATCTTCTGTCTTGTTTTCCAATCACTCTAAAAATGAAACATGCACATCTGTGGACCAAGAAGACACTAAGAACATGACAGGACATTCCAATAATACAGGGAATTCCAAATTTCCAATTCCAAAGACAGTAAACAGTAAGGAAATTCCAAAGAAAATCAGCATTGAAATCAAAGGCATAGAATTTTTTTTGTCACAAAGCAAATAGTTTTTTCAAAGTTCATTCAAAGTTGGTTTTCATAACAATCAGATCATCATTTCGCGGGGTTGCAGTCCCCTTCACTGAAAGACAGTAAAGATTGTAACCAAAAACACCAGGAAATTATCTAACACACCAAAGACATTGAGGAAATGTCAATCATATTAACGAAAAGAAATGATGACAGAACAGTAAAAATTACCAAGGGCAATAAAGAATCGTTAAAGGCTGAGCATAGAAAGACATGAAACATCTATAGACTAACAAAATTAAAACATGAACCCAAACAGGAGGTGATTTGTTGTAAATGAGCAGCACAAGCTTCGCCCTAACACCCAGACGGTTTCTCTGTAGTACTCTGTTTAACCAATTACAACCGAGGTTAAATTATTGTTTGAATACCTGACAAATGTTTTGTGGGCCAATAAGATGAATGTTCCTTCTCGGCCTTTAGCTGATTTAACAATGTTGGGTCAGAGACCTTCAACAGTTGTCTAGTTTAGAGGATGAGTACTTGAAGATCCTAAAACCAATTGTGTCTCACAGACCATGAATAAAGAGGAAAAGTGAAGAAAACCCCCATCAAATCCAAAGTTTCTATTTCTAGATAATAGTGAAATCAGCCATACCTATAAGACCCTTAATGACAGGGAAGTCTCTACACGGCCTTTGTTCCCAACAAGTTCTATCCAAGATTGGCTCATTCTAGACAAAAAAAAATTCAAGTCCAAACATGAGTTCAGGGAAATGGGAAATCGTCAACATGCTGCTGGGTATCAATTGTACACAGAGAGGCCATCAGGTTATGTAACAGTAGGGAGAGTTAAGTACATGTATCAGTTTGTTCGGCCTATCTCTTAGTGAATTTATAGTGGGCAAAATGGCCATCAGGAAGAATCATCTACTGGAAATCAATGTGATAGTCAGTGTGATTTTACTTTTGGTCAATGTTTCTCTTCCAAAGCAGACAACACTATTGGAAATTTCTTCATATAGAGCTGCCTTGTAACTATTGGAATTCGGTGCCATATTTGGTATGTGACCTTCAATACTCCAACATTAGATAGCACTATTCCTGTCACATAGGGTTGTCCAGTATCTCCCTCGGCATCCTTAGGTACAGTTTTATTGAGTCCTTCCCTTTATATACATACTATCCCCCCCCCCCCCACCCACCCACCCCCAAAAGAAAAATATCATCTCGGCAATGTAGGGGCTCATCTCATGTGGGATGTCTCAAAAATGTCCAACATTGCAAAATCAAGGCAGTATCTGTTAATTTTGGGTTTTACAAAAACAAAAAAGAAGTTGAAGGTTCAAAAGAGAAATAAACTCCCAAATTTAGTTGCCTTTTCTGAATCTTGCAATGTGGACAGTAGGTTTAATTATTAAACTCTGAGTCTGCAGGACCAAGATATATCAGGAAAGATTTGAAAACAGGCCATTTTTGTACTCTATATCTGTAGCTATACCGTTTTTCTGTGTAACATTAACAAGTAGTGAGGATGAGTACAGCTGATGTATGTTGAACTGTCATAGTCAAATTCCACCCAACACATACAAAGGTGAAGAAATGATTACCCTTTTTACTGGCAGCCATTTCTGTTCACTACTATCTGTCAAATGTAGACACTTCATTACTAGTGCTCGGCTAATTATCAAGTTATTTATGAGAGGAGCATCTCAACACAAGCTTATCACAGAAGTTCTCCAATAAGTAGAACAATGGGGTTAGTCACAGACTTCACAAACAGGTAGAACAATGGGGTCACAGTCTCAGACTTAACAAACAGGTATAACAATGGGGTCACAGTCTCAGACTTCACAAATATAGCAATGGGTCAGTCTCAAACTTCACAAATATAACAATGGGTCAGTCTCAAACTTCACAAATATAACAATGGGTCAGTCAATTTGGCTTATATCCACAGACATCAAGCAAGAAACTTTTAAAAGCAGATTACTGAGGAAAGAAATCGCTTGGCTTTCCTTGTATGTTTGCCTAACAAAATGTTGATCATGGGTCTATACTGCAAGCCAATGTTAACTTTTACTTCCTTGCCAGTTTCCTTTGTTGATGAAAATCTCTACCCATGTGACATGGCAATCTGTCACATGATTAAATCATGCTTCATCATGTGACATGATTGCATTACTATATATAGAAAAGCTGATCCTATAGACAAGAGACCCCCCATCAAGTCCAGCCTTACCATTAGCGATACATGAAATCAGATATGAATTTGTGGGAAATGGAAATCATGTCATTGAACAAACACATTTAGGTTGGTGGTCATAATGCAACCATCAATAAATTTTGTCAGTCCAGCTCAGAGATATAGTTTGTATGACACATACAATGGAGAATAGATGCCAAAGAGATAGGCATTCGTATATGTTCTTTTTACTGCGGTTTCAGCATTTCCAGCCTCAGTTTTGCTTTAAATAATTGTTTTTTTTTTTTTTTATATCTTTGACTGCTTTTAAAATTTACGAAATAAAAATTAATGCATATAGAGCATTAAAAAAGTGTTCATTCCTCATACACCTACACATACAACATTCTGTGAGAGCTTCACCGCAGGTCTGAGAGAAATCATCATTATCAGTGTCTTAAAAACCACTGATTTCGATTCAAAAGTAACCAGTTGTCATAGAAACCAACATCTCTTGTTGTCAAAAATTCAACAGCCTCGTTGTGAAAGAAATTAACTGGTTCATGGACATGACAACTTTATTATAGACACATGTCCCTGTGTAGCTATGTAAAGGTGATGGGTGATAGTCACTGTAATATGTCCCTGTGTAGCTATGTAAAGGTGATGGGTGATAGTCACTGTAATATGTCCCTGTGTAGCTATATAAAGGTGATGGGTGATAGTCACTGTAACATGTCCCTGTGTTAAGGTGATGGGTGATAGTCACTGTAACATGTCCCTGTGTAGCTATATAAAGGTGATGGGTGATAGTCACTGTAACATGTCCCTGTGTAGCTATGTAAAGGTGATGGGTGATAGTCACTGTAACATGTCCCTGTGTAGCTATATAAAGGTGATGGGTGATAGTCACTGTAACATGTCCCTGTGTAGCTATATAAAGGTGATGGGTGATAGTCACTGTAACAGGTCCCTGTGTAGCTATATAAAGGTGATTGGTGATAGTCACTGTAACATGTCCCTGTGTAAAGGTGATGGGTGATAGTCACTGTAACATGTCCCTGTGTAAAGGTGATGGGTGATAGTCACTGTAACATGTCCCTGTGTAGCTATATAAAGGTGATGGGTGATAGTCACTGTAACATGTCCCTATGTAGCTATGTAAAGGTGATGGGTGATAGTCACTGTAACATGTCCCTGTGTAAAGGTGATGGGTAATAGTCACTGTAACATGTCCCTGTGTAAAGGTGATGGGTAATAGTCACTGTAACATGTCCCTGTGTAGCTGTGTAAAGGTGATGGGTGATAGTCACTGTAACATGTCCCTGTGTAGCTATGTAAAGGTGATGGGTGATAGTCACTGTAACATGTCCCTGTGTAAAGGTGATGGGTGATAGTCACTGTAACATGTCCCTGTGTAAAGGTGATGGGTGATAGTCACTGTAACATGTCCCTGTGTAAAGGTGATGGGTGATAGTCACTGTAACATGTCCCTGTGTAGCTATATAAAGGTGATGGGTGATAGTCACTGTAACATGTCCCTGTGTAGCTATGTAAAGGTGATGGGTGATAGTCACTGTAACATGTCCCTGTGTAGCTATGTAAAGGTGATGGGTGATAGTCACTGTAACATGTCCCTGTGTAGCTATGTAAAGGTGATGGGTGATAGTCACTGTACTATGTCCCTGTGTAGCTATATAAAGGTGATGGGTGAGAGTTACTGTAACATGTCCCTGTGTAAAGGTGATGGGTAATAGTCACTGTAACATGTCCCTGTGTAGCTATATAAAGGTGATGGGTGATAGTCACTGTAACATGTCCCTATGTAGCTATGTAAAGGTGATGGGTGATAGTCACTGTAACATGTCCCTGTGTAGCTATATAAAGGTGATGGGTGATAGTTACTGTAACATGTCCCTGTGTAAAGGTGATGGGTAATAGTCACTGTAACATGTCCCTGTGTAGCTATATAAAGGTGATGGGTGATAGTCACTGTAACATGTCCCTATGTCCCTGTGTAAAGGTGATGGGTGATAGTCACTGTAACATGTCCCTGTGTAAAGGTGATGGGTGATAGTTACTGTAACATGTCTCTGTGTAAAGGTGATGGGTGATAGTCACTGTAACATGTCCCTGTGTAAAGGTGATGGGTGATAGTCACTGTAACATGTCCCTGTGTCCCTGTGTAAAGGTGATGGGTGATAGTCACTGTAACATGTCCCTGTGTAAAGGTGATGGGTGATAGTTACTGTAACATGTCCCTGTGTAAAGGTGATGGGTGATAGTCACTGTAACATGTCCCTGTGTCCCTGTGTAAAGGTGATGGGTGATAGTCACTGTAACATGTCCCTGTGTAAAGGTGATGGGTGATAGTCACTGTAACATGTCCCTGTGTAAAGGTGATGGGTGATAGTCACTGTAACATGTCCCTGTGTAAAGGTGATGGGTAATAGTCACTGTAACATGTCCCTGTGTAGCTATATAAAGGTGATGGGTGATAGTCACTGTAACATGTCCCTGTGTAAAGGTGATGGGTGATAGTCACTGTAACATGTCCCTGTGTAAAGGTGATGGGTGATAGTCACTGTAACATGTCCCTGTGTAAAGGTGATGGGTGATAGTCACTGTAACATGTCCCTGTGTAAAGGTGATGGGTGATAGTCACTGTAACATGTCCCTGTGTAGCTATATAAAGGTGATGGGTGATAGTCACTGTAACATGTCCCTGTGTAGCTGTGTAAAGGTGATGGGTGATAGTCACTGTAACATGTCCCTGTGTAAAGGTGATGGGTGATAGTCACTGTAACATGTCCCTGTGTAAAGGTGATGGGTGATAGTCACTGTAACATGTCCCTGTGTAGCTATATAAAGGTGATGGGTAATAGTCACTGTAACATGTCCCTGTGTAGCTATATAAAGGTGATGGGTGATAGTCACTGTAACATGTCCCTGTGTTAAGGTGTTGGGTGATAGTCACTGTAACATGTCCCTGTGTAAAGGTGATGGGTGATAGTCACTGTAACATGTCCCTGTGTAAAGGTGATGGGTAATAGTCACTGTAACATGTCCCTGTGTAGCTATATAAAGGTGATGGGTGATAGTCACTGTAACATGTCCCTGTGTAAAGGTGATGGGTGATAGTCACTGTAACATGTCCCTGTGTAAAGGTGATGGGTGATAGTCACTGTAACATGTCCCTGTGTAAAGGTGATGGGTGATAGTCACTGTAACATGTCCCTGTGTAAAGGTGATGGGTGATAGTCACTGTAACATGTCCCTGTGTAGCTATATAAAGGTGATGGGTGATAGTCACTGTAACATGTCCCTGTGTAGCTGTGTAAAGGTGATGGGTGATAGTCACTGTAACATGTCCCTGTGTAAAGGTGATGGGTGATAGTCACTGTAACATGTCCCTGTGTAAAGGTGATGGGTGATAGTCACTGTAACATGTCCCTGTGTAGCTATATAAAGGTGATGGGTAATAGTCACTGTAACATGTCCCTGTGTAGCTATATAAAGGTGATGGGTGATAGTCACTGTAACATGTCCCTGTGTAAAGGTGTTGGGTGATAGTCACTGTAATATGTCCCTGTGTAAAGGTGATGGGTGATAGTCACTGTAACATGTCCCTGTGTAGCTATATAAAGGTGATGGGTAATAGTCACTGTAACATGTCCCTGTGTAAAGGTGATGGGTGATAGTCACTGTAACATGTCCCAGTGTAAAGGTGATGGGTGATAGTCACTGTAACATGTCCCTGTATAGCTATGTAAAGGTGATGGGTGATAGTTACTGTAACATGTCCCTGTGTAAAGGTGATGGGTGATAGTCACTGTAACATGTCCCTGTGTAGCTATATAAAGGTGATGGGTGATAGTCACTGTAACATGTCCCTGTGTAGCTATATAAAGGTGATGGGTGATAGTCACTGTAACATGTCCCTGTGTAGCTATGTAAAGGTGATGGGTGATAGTCACTGTAACATGTCCCTGTGTAGCTATGTAAAGGTGATGGGTGATAGTCACTGTAACATGTCCCTGTGTAAAGGTGATGGGTGATAGTCACTGTAACATGTCCCTGTGTAAAGGTGATGGGTGATAGTCACTGTAACATGTCCCTGTGTAAAGGTGATGGGTGATAGTTACTGTAACATGTCCCTGTGTAAAGGTGATGGGTGATAGTCACTGTAACATGTCCCTGTGTAAAGGTGATGGGTGATAGTCACTGTAACATGTCCCTGTGTAAAGGTGATGGGTGATAGTCACTGTAACATGTCCCTGTGTAAAGGTGATGGGTGATAGTCACTGTAACATGTCCCTGTGTAAAGGTGATGGGTGATAGTCACTGTAACATGTCCCTGTGTAAAGGTGATGGGTGATAGTCACTGTAACATGTCCCTGTGTAAAGGTGATGGGTGATAGTCACTGTAACATGTCCCTGTGTAAAGGTGATGGGTGATAGTCACTGTAACATGTCCCTGTGTAAAGGTGATGGGTGATAGTCACTGTAACATGTCCCTGTGTAAAGGTGATGGGTGATAGTCACTGTAACATGTCCCTGTGTAAAGGTGATGGGTGATAGTCACTGTAACATGTCCCTGTGTAAAGGTGATGGGTGATAGTCACTGTAACATGTCCCTGTGTAAAGGTGATGGGTGATAGTCACTGTAACATGTCCCTGTGTAAAGGTGATGGGTGATAGTCACTGTAACATGTCCCTGTGTAAAGGTGATGGGTGATAGTCACTGTAACATGTCCCTGTGTAAAGGTGATGGGTGATAGTCACTGTAACATGTCCCTGTGTAAAGGTGATGGGTGATAGTCACTGTAACATGTCCCTGTGTAAAGGTGATGGGTGATAGTCACTGTAACATGTCCCTGTGTAAAGGTGATGGGTGATAGTCACTGTAACATGTCCCTGTGTAAAGGTGATGGGTGATAGTTACTGTAACATGTCCCTGTGTAAAGGTGATGGGTGATAGTCACTGTAACATGTCCCTGTGTAAAGGTGATGGGTGATAGTCACTGTAACATGTCCCTGTGTAGCTATGTAAAGGTGATGGGTGATAGTCACTGTAACATGTCCCTGTGTAGCTATGTAAAGGTGATGGGTGATAGTCACTGTAACATGTCCCTGTGTAAAGGTGATGGGTGATAGTCACTGTAACATGTCCCTGTGTAAAGGTGATGGGTGATAGTCACTGTAACATGTCCCTGTGTAAAGGTGATGGGTGATAGTCACTGTAACATGTCCCTGTGTAAAGTTGATGGGTGATAGTCACTGTAACATGTCCCTGTGTAGCTATGTAAAGGTGATGGGTGATAGTCACTGTACTATGTCCCTGTGTAGCTATATAAAGGTGATGGGTGATAGTCACTGTAACATGTCCCTGTGTAGCTATATAAAGGTGATGGGTGATAGTCACTGTAACATGTCCCTGTGTAGCTATGTAAAGGTGATGGGTGATAGTCACTGTAACATGTCCCTGTGTAGCTATATAAAGGTGATGGGTGATAGTCACTGTACTATGTCCCTGTGTAGCTGTGTAAAGGTGATGGGTGATAGTCACTGTAACATGTCCCTGTGTAGCTATATAAAGGTGATGGGTGATAGTCACTGTAACATGTCCCTGTGTAAAGGTGATGGGTGATAGTCACTGTAACATGTCCCTGTGTAAAGTTGATGGGTGATAGTCACTGTAACATGTCCCTGTGTAGCTATGTAAAGGTGATGGGTGATAGTCACTGTACTATGTCCCTGTGTAGCTATATAAAGGTGATGGGTGATAGTCACTGTAACATGTCCCTGTGTAGCTATATAAAGGTGATGGGTGATAGTCACTGTACTATGTCCCTGTGTAGCTATATAAAGGTGATGGGTGATAGTTACTGTAACATGTCCCTGTGTAAAGGTGATGGGTGACAGTCACTGTAACATGTCCCTGTGTAGCTATGTAAAGGTGATGGGTGATAGTCACTGTTACATGTCCCTGTGTAGCTATATAAAGGTGATGGGTGATAGTCACTGTACTATGTCCCTGTGTAGCTGTGTAAAGGTGATGGGTGATAGTCACTGTAACATGTCCCTGTGTAGCTATATAAAGGTGATGGGTGATAGTCACTGTACTATGTCCCTGTGTAGCTGTGTAAAGGTGATGGGTGATAGTCACTGTAACATGTCCCTGTGTAGCTATATAAAGGTGATGGGTGATAGTCACTGTACTATGTCCCTGTGTAGCTATATAAAGGTGATGGGTGATAGTCACTGTACTATGTCCCTGTGTAGCTATATAAAGGTGATGGGTGATAGTCACTGTACTATGTCCCTGTGTAGCTATGTAAAGGTGATGGGTGATAATAACTGTACTATGTCCCTGTGTAGCTATATAAAGGTGATGGGTGATAGTCACTGTACTATGTCCCTGTGTAGCTATATAAAGGTGATGGGTGATAGTCACTGTACTATGTCCCTGTGTAGCTATATAAAGGTGATGGGTGATAGTCACTGAAACATGTCCCTGTGTAAAGGTGATGGGTGATAGTCACTGTACTATGTCCCTGTGTAGCTATATAAAGGTGATTGGTGATAGTCACTGTACTATGTCCCTGTGTAGCTATATAAAGGTGATGGGTATTTTGAACCCTAATAACACACCGTCAGCCTGTCAAACCTTCAAACTTTTCCATCATGCATTACTGTCTAGCCACACATATTTGTAAATAAATAAAAAAGCTGGTTGCCTTGACTATGGCTATAATTACCTGACCAGAGAATGACCTTGACTGATGAGCTAGGTCTGTTTCCATACAGCACTGTTACTATGGCATCACTCCAGTAACTATGGTAACCACAATGTGCAATATGTACATCACAAAAAAAATTGATTTTTAAAATGGTTGATGTCAAGCGGAGACATGGCCTCTACATTTGTTTGTGTAATCTGTCAGGTTTGACCGACCAGTGGCTAACTGGTGAACACTCAGTAAAATGTGTAATTCTTAGAGTACATAAGCCATTACAGGTTGTAACATCGGGCTTACCTATCTATATATCTAGGTTAACTTCATGCTTGTAATGCTTACACCATAACATGAACATTTTCAAGTGTCCTGCATTGTAACCATGGGAACCAACATGGTTGTTGAAGTACCAACTTTGTCATTAAATAACAAGACGACCGTCACTTTGGCCTTCTCTATGGAGAAATAAGAACTGTACCACGACCATGATACTACTTTCATTGCCATTCTCATGCAGGTCTTTTGCAGCCAGAGAAGGCGGAGACAGTCGTCGAGTTTGACGCCAATATCTACAATTGAACACAGGAACAAAGCGCCCTGATGACTACAGCCCACTCTCAGGGGAGATAACTCATGTGCAGGATTTTTTTTTATAATTTTTGCTGAGTTTGTCAACCAATACTAGTCATGATGGAAGTTACAACTGAACACTTTCCTACAAGAGCTAGTCAAAACTCTTAAGTTTCTCCTACCAAAGTCACAATGTATTCCAAAGGTGATTGATAGAAATCTTACAAAATGAAAATCAAATCTTAAATTATTCAAACTAATATAAAATCATTGAAATCTGATAAAAACAGACACCAGCTGCTTACTATAAGTTTTGGGAAGACTAAGAGAGTTGAAAAGACAGTTTCTGATTCTGTTATAAAAGGTTACATATCATGTATCTGGTATGCGTTGATGGGGTATATTTATAGTGTACTAGTTGATGGGGTATATTTATAGTGTACTAGTTGATGGGGTATATTTATAGTGTACTAGTTGATGGGGTGCATACTGTGTTAATAACACCTAGTGGCACCCCCCACAGAGACTTTTCTATGTTTCAATCGTTTAACCTATGGACTAGCACTGGCTTCAAAATCTTCAGCTTGACATACAGTAATATTCATATTGTTTTTGACCAATCAAAACACTTCTTATTATAATGAAGCTCTTTTTCCTCTGGAAAATAGAAATGGTATACCAATATGGCTGTGCCTATATGATGGTGTTTTTCGTTATCTGACATCTGATTTTTTGTTCTAGTGTCCTCCACGGGATCAGCGTTATGTGAGGACTGATGTGGGTATGGACGACGTCTACCACCAAATCGCCAATAATGGCACTGATCTTGTTCATTAGATGGATTAACACATGATCTGTTTAATTCTCATCTTGAGTTGTTAAACTATGTCATATATGTTTAAGTTTTTATAACCAAACTGTTTTGAAATACACAATCCAATGTCTGGGTCCCCAAACCTGAATGTCCGGGTCCCCAACCCTGAGTGTCCAGGTCCCCAACCCTGAGTGTCCGGGTCCCCAACCCTGAGTGTCCGGGTCCCCAACCCTGAGTGTCCAGGTCCCCAACCCTGAGTGTCCGGGTCCCCAACCCTGAGTGTCCAGGTCCCCAACCCTGAGTGTCTGGGTCCCCAACCCTGAGTGTCCAGGTCCCCAACCCTGAGTGTCCAGGTCCCCAACCCTGAGTGTCCAGGTCCCCAACCCTGAATGTCCGGGTCCCCAACCATGAATGTCCAGGTCCCCAACCCTGAGTGTCCAGGTCCCCAACCCTGAGTGTCCGGGTCACCAACCTTGAGTGTCCGGGTCACCAACCCTGAGTGTCCGGGTCCCCAACCATGAGTGTCCGGGTCCCCAACCCTGAGTGTCCGGGTCCCCAACCCTGAGTGTCCGGGTCCCCAACCCTGAGTGTCCGGGTCCCAACCATGAGTGTCCGGGTCCCCAACCCTGAGTGTCTGGGTCCCCAACCCTGAGTGTCCAGGTCCCCAACCCTGAGTGTCCGGGTCACCAACCCTGAGTGTCTGGGTCACCAACCCTGAGTGTCTGGGTCCCCAACCCTGAGTGTCCGGGTCCTCAACCATGAGTGTCCAGGTCCGCAACCTTGAGTGTCCGGATCCCCAACCCTGAGTGTCCAGGTCCCCAACCCTGAGTGTCCAGGTCCCAAACCCTGAATGTCCGGGTCACCAACCTTGAGTGTCCGGGTCCCCAACCCTGAGTGTCCAGGTCCCCAACCCTGAGTGTCCAGGTCCCCAACCCTGAGTGTCCGGGTCCCCAACCATGAGTGTCTGGGTCCCCAACCCTGAGTGTCCAGGTCCCCAACCCTGAGTGTCCGGGTCCCCAACCCTGAGTGTCCGGGTCCCCAACCCTGAGTGTCCGGGTCCCCAACCCTGAGTGTCCGGGTCCCCAACCCTGAGTGTCCGGGTCCCCAACCCTGAGTGTCTGGGTCCCCAACCCTGAGTGTCCAGGTCCCCAACCCTGAGTGTCTGGGTTCCCAACCCTGAGTGTTCAGGTCCCCAACCCTGAGTGTCCAGGTCCCCAACCATGAGTGTCTGGGTCCCCAACCCATGGTCTGGGTCCAGAAGTCGACCGTTTATTATCACGCCCACCAGAAAAAGGAAAAGCAAGAATGCTGAAAACCACATTTCTGGTCCAGAATCAAAATTTTAACTAACTTCAAAGTCTTCTTTCGTGTAAATGGTAAATGATGATTTTAGAACATTATCACCTTAGGTATATACTTTCTATCTAGTGTGATTATAAGTAAGTGTTTACTAAAACACATATGTTACGTTCCGTCATGGGAGTAACATTCTGTTAGGGTTCTATTTACAGTTTGTTATTCTCTAGACAGAGACACTGGCAATTACATCCAATCATCATACAGAAACATAACTAGAGTTAAATGTGTAGAGGCTGTTAACACAATACTTGTTGTCACTGTGACCAGCTAATTAAACTGAATGTCATTTATCACACTCCTGTGTAATGATGTAAAATTTACCTATCTGTAGAATAGCGAGTGATCATCTCGTTAGCTACATATAGGTCAGCTATTTTTTTAGATAAATACAAAAGTAGAAAATAGTGTCATCACCAAGGTTTTTGATGATAAGGAAAATCATCAATATTTATTATTAGTGGTACATTAATATGCTAATTTAATTATTCATCAGGGATGATAAAAAACACTGTTTTACAGAAACCCCCCCAAGCTTTTTTTTTTGTAGATGATAGGGTTGACAACACCTGAATTAATAAATTTGTTAACACTCGATCACCTGAAAAAACTCTCTCTAGCTTACCTAATCAATGCTGTTTTAATTGGGGCCGCGGTGGCCGAGTGGTTAAGGTGTCCGATCGACACTTTAACACTAGCCCTCCACCACTGGGTTGCGAGTTCGAAACCTACGTGGGGCAGTTGCCAGGTACTGACCGTAGGCTGGTGGTTTTTCTCCGGGTACTCCGGCTTTCCTCCACCTCCAAAACCTGGCACGTCCTTAAATGACCCTGGCTGTTAATAGGACGTTAAAAATAAAAAAAACAAAACTGTTTTAATTTCCATTTATCTGTTTAAGGTGATCCTTCTTGACTTCGGATTAAAACTCCCTGTTTTTGACTGTGACTATAATTAACTACAGGTATAAACCTGCTTTAGTGACCACCTGAAATAATTAAGTGACTCCCTCCCATACGTGACCATCTTTTCCCCAATGTTATTTACTATACTAGTTACCTGAACCTGGATACAGAGACCACCTGTCATATGTGACCATCTTTTCCCCAATGTTATTTACTATACTAGTTACCTGAACCTGAATTAAGAGACCACCTGTCATACGTGACCATCTTTTCCCCAGTGTTATTTACTATACTAGTTACCTGAACCTGGATTAAGAGACCACCTGTCATATGTGACCATCTTTTCCCCAAATGTTATTTACTATACTAGTTACCTGAACCTGGATTAAGAGACCACCTGTCATATGTGACCATCTTTTCCCCAATGTTATTTACTATACTATAGTTACCTGAACCTGGATTAAGAGACCAGTACTTGTCATAATTTATTATGTGATTTGTCTATTACCTCTCTTGGAAGGTCACATAATATATGAGAGGTTTGACTGTATGACATAAATTGTCAGTGAATTTTTTTTTCATTTTTAAAATTCTTATACACATGTATACTACCATCCGTAAAAACACTGAATGCACGCCCTCTTTTGATCTGTTGAATCATTAGGAGTATATATATATAACCATGTTGTTCCATGAATACCATTCCTTTGTTGGTGACAATGGTAAATTGAATTACCGGCTCCCCTGGACCTGATCCTCCTGATGTAGTCTGGTGAGCTACAAATTACAGGTACAAGAGGCCCAAAGGGCCTTAACGGTCATCTTACCTTAAAGGCCCTTGTACTTTTGTAGTATACATACTCAAATATATCTTCATCTCAGAATCATGATGTAACCAAGTTTGAGCTGAACACACTGGTGGAACTTGAGTTTGAAATATGTACTGTTCAGAAATTAATGATTGCACAATTATGTTACAAAGTGACCACCATGACTATAACTATGATATGTTTATGAGGCTGAAAACACTTCATTGGCCTTCCTTAACATTCCTACCAATTCTTAGCTCATTGGTGCCAGAGGAAGGAAATGTGTTTTTTAAGATGACTGCCATCATAGCCATCTTGGATTTCAGACAGACCGGAAAAATAACAACATTTGGGCAGGACCATATCAGGATCCTTAATTGCAGGTAAGTTAGTGCTGAATCTCACTGGTGGAACCTGAGAAGTTTGAAATAGGTGTCGTTCAGGAACTATGTTTGTGCAATCATGTCATGGTTGCCATGTTAAAGTTTTTATGCCCCCGGCTGAAAAATAAAAACACGAATGGATGAAGCATAATCGATAAGGTCATCCTGATTGACCCATTGGGTTAGATGACCTAATTATAATTATGTAAGCTAATTTGACATCACGCAAAAATATATTTCCATCCTTTTTTCTGATGTGAAGAGTGGGCAACTCCCATAGTGTACTCAGGTTCGTTTTGTAATACTTTCATGAAATATTTTGAACACTGCACTGCGGTAGTGTAAAATATATTTTGTGGTCCCTCCCTTCTAAACTATACCAAAAGTTCCATTTTTGTGTCGAACATTGAGGCGTCATGCTGTCTCAGGTAAAATTTGCTGACCTCAGCCTGGTTACCAGAGCCTAATTGTCAGTTTCTAGCTGTCAATAAAACGTCATCCCTTTGTTTATACAGGTGAATTAAGTAAAATGTTAAGGTGTAAATTAGTCTACAAACCATAACATCATGACCTGTGTTCTGTTTATTGTTTTAATTGATACACATGCAAGGCCATGAAAAGTAGAAGGCAAAAATAAACGATAAATCATTTACATTTCATGAGGAAGCATTATACATTTAAAACTCTTGTCTGTCATTGATTTATTTATTTATACCTTAATTCAGAATGCAACGATGCAATAGTAACAATTATATGCGGGTTTATTTTATTCTGTGTGAAACCTCATGGTAATACATGATCATGTAGCCAAAAGACATATGCTTCAGTCGCCACGGTCATTCACCTTTTATACAAAATCAGCGCTGTCAATCAAATCTTCCTGAACTGTTTCTTATTGTTTAATTGTAGAACAATATAAATGGATTTTAGGAGAAATAGTGAGAGTACAATATATATATTATGTCTCTGTATACACACACACGGATAATTAAGTCAAACCATCATATATGTAGAATATTTTGCTTGGTCCCATTGACTTCAACTTATCCAAATTTTACTGTATGTTAAAAAAGCATGATAGATTTTCTTTTTTAAATGTCACAAAAGGCCCGATGGCCTAACTAGCTCTCACCTGAGTTTTGAAATATTTCTGTCAATTTGACCCTTTCTGAACCGGTGCCCATCAACTCTTTGGATTTAGTTGGGCCAAAATTGCAATTACCATCCAACTACCTTCCAAAACTGCTAATTAGAATTAAACCCAAACTAGAGCTGTCACCGAGGGGGTGACAAGTATACCCCCCGCTTTTCCATGATTGGTTTGGATACTTTGTGAAGCTGCCTATTTATGGTACTATAACTAAATCAAACATGTTCTATGTTTAGGTAAGAACTAAGTGAATTAATGCATAGCCAAACCAAATTTTGCTCATTTTTAAAGAAAAAGGGGCATAACTCTATCAGAACTGGTAATTAAAAAACTAAGTGAATGCATAGCCGGACAAAATTGTGACACATTTTGTATGAAAAAGGGGCATAACTCTGTTAAAAAGGGCTAAAGTGGCATAATTTGTTAAAAGGACTACTTGGGGAAAATCACAACACCATATGGTCTTTTAACTATACACCAATTTTGTGAAAACTGAGGAAATGCATAACTTGACAAAATTATAATCATTTTTCAATTAAGGGGGCATAACTATGTAAAAAGCATTTTTTCGGAAAAATCAAGAATAATCCATTGAAAACAAAATAAATCCATAGCTGGACAAACTTGTAACCATTTCTTACATAAAGGGTCATAACTCTGGGTTTTATAGGAAAAAGCTGTTCCTGGCGGCAAAATTCCATGTGGTCCTTCAACTCTGTATAAAGTTTCAAGAAAATCCATCCAAAACTAAGTGTACAGTTGAGTGTAGACTAAAGGTTACACCCAAGTGCACTCCGAGTGCACTCCATTTGGACTTGGAGTGCACTCCGTTTGGACTCCAGGTAAACTTGGAGTGCACTCCAAGTGGACTCCGAGTCTACCTGGAGTCCTATAAGACACCATGCCTATACCCCAGTTCTATAATCAGACTATATCATATATACATGTATTAATACTTTGATGCTTTTAATATAATTTACATATAAATAAATAGATTTTTACAAATTACTTTTGTTCTCTCAATATTACTATTAACATTTGTTTAGTCTACTCGGAATATTTATTTTTTTGTTAATACATGGTAATAATGCCTACATGTTAAATTTATATTTATTAAGATCCATAAAAGACAGTTATACAATTTATGCTATAATCAGGTTTCTATGAAAGTTAATTGCTTATTATTTCATATTTTATTAAGATGTAAGTGAATTGTATTTCATTCTGTTAAGGAATTGAAAATTATTTTAATTAGAATATTTATTACTATACATATATCATGACTTCAAAGGAAGTTTAGATTATGTGTCTATATTATGTTATTGATTATTCAAAATATTTAAAGTTTACAGTATTTAATGAATTATGTGTTTTTCTAATAAGACATTCTCTACATATATGTACTCAGTTCAGGCAAGTAATTATAAAATAAACATAATCATTTTAGTTTATATAGGTTATATATTTAAATGACTCATTAGAAAAATATACATTTACAACTGTACATATTTATGAGCATTACCTGGTTAAATTAATGTTCTTACATAATGTAAACACAAGTATGTAGTTCTGGACTACCCATAATGAATGACAGTATCTGTTTAATTGCTATTATTATTGGTCATGCATGACTAACTCTGGCCTGACACACCTGAGACCTGTGCCAGGTGAGTTTTAGGAGCCAGCTACAGGAACTGTCCTGGGTTCACAGAAATACCTGTCAATTTTGTCACTGTTAGCCATGGCTTCAAATGATGAAGCTTTGCAAAGCAGGGTGTGTTATAACCTCAGGCCAATTAACAGAACAGTGAGATTATCTCCTGACTTGAAGGAAAGGATTGTAGCTCTCCATCTGAGAGGCCTTAATCCAAAATTACATGTATAAATGAAATACCAGACTAGTGTAATTAAGGCGGAAATGTAATGATAAGCTGTAAAACCATTAACAAATTGGTTAACAGGTTTAAGAAGACCAACTCTATTGAAATGAAGTCATTCTATACTGAAATTAGAAAGTAAAAATAAGCTGTTTCTTATTACATTGTAACCTGTCTAAACTATAAGTCATTGAGACCAAACGTATTGGCCGGTTTATGCAGGTGTCCGGTATGTAGAGGTACAATGTTGAATGATATAAGTTCAGAAAAAATTAATGCAAATCAAATTAAGAAATGATGCAGTTCTTATCTTGTTATATTCAAAAATATAAAGACATTGCTTTAAAAAATTAATTGTAAAGAAAGAGATTAAAGTAAAAAAAAAAAAAAAATTCAGTGTAATTCCAAATGGTATAATGAATGTAAATTCACCATTTCCAAAAACCAACCTATAGCCTTGTACCCGTAATTAGTACACATTGTTCTCGTCCAGGAAATAAGATTATAGAGCCTGAGGTACAATTTGCCTCAGGGCAGTTGGACACGGCAACCTATGTACCATTTACCTGTAAAACTGACCTATTGGAACTACATCGTTTTCTATTCCCATTCAGTCAATATCTATCATGATATGTGTCACTCATACATTTTATGTAACAGATACAGGTCATGAATGTACAATGGTTGTTCAAGCGAATTATAAAATCATAAATTTAAATGTTCAAACTTTAAAAAAAAAGACATATTTTAGGCCAGCTGCAGTTGGTGTATGGAATGTTTGATAAGTATTTACTTAACTCAAACATGAGAATTATATTACTCTATGTTGATTTACATATTGACTTCTAATACTCTATACATACTTCCATTATAATATCAAAGACATAAAGTAATAGTACCAGTTTGAATTTTTTTTTTTCAAATATCTTTTTTATAATGACTTATAACTGTTTTGATAATACTGTAATAGGAATGGACAATCATATAATTTCAAAAGTGTCAGATATCGACAGTCACAAGTTTGTACCTATATTCTATATGACCTTGGTATAGGTCAGCCTGAGTTTCCTCTAGCCCTGACACCATACCAGACATGGTGTCAGGGCCAGAGGAAACTCGGGCTAGGTAAAGGTAAGGTGTGATGTCCAGTTTCCATCTAACAATTAAGGGGTCTTTATCTAGTTAGATGACCATGTGTACACCTGTCCAGATCTTCACACCTTATAAAGTAAACTTGGAGGAAGGGGTCATTATTGGGGTCAGTGTAAGTCTGTCTTTTCTCCACACCCCTGTAATCATGATATACAGGTATATATTGACCTGGAAGTTGGGGGGGGGGGGGGGGGGGGGGGGGGGGATGGAGATTGTATCTTATATAATTGTTAAAAGAACTCCATTTATGACCAGGATTTAATGAGGCAGGTATAACAAAACTAAGTTGGTTTACCAAATGGAAATGTAAGTTTGATCTTAAAGTTTAAACTGTAAATCAATAATAGACATTGGATCCGGAATATGTTATCAAGGTGATAAAAAAAAAAAATTCTTTTGTATTGTATGTTGGAAGAAAATTAAGTATTTGAAATATTTAAAACAGTAGTACTTCGAGTACAAGATATTTCCAGTACACAATCAAACTCTACATTTTGAGAGACCACAAACAGCTTGCCAAATATGTTTTGTTTATTACCAATTTCTATTAATTTACGTGGCTTGTTAAAACTCTTCAAATCAAAGGAATGCTATCATACATTTTTCAACGAAGTGCCAGATCTATTCATTTTATAAAGGGTTTGCTAATAGAAAAAATCTATTATATTAGATATTGTTAGTTAACCAACTAAAAATGAACCAACAAAATAATAAGATGATATAAAGAAAGATAAAACAGTAACACATATCTTATTGTTACATGTTTAAGGAGTCTAAATGTATAAGAGTATACATCTATCTATAAACATTATGTATATAAGTACTTGGTTACAGGTACATGTGATACATGTGGACCCAGGTAGGATTGGGGCCTGATAGGACTCCAGGTAAACTTGGAGTGCACTCCGAGTGCACTCCAAGTTTACCTGGAGTCCAAACGGAGTGCACTCCAAGTCCAAACGGAGTGCACTCGGAGTGCACTTTGTGTAACCTTTAGTCTACACTCAACTGTATGCATAGACGGACAAAATTTTGCTCGTTTTTAAAGAAAAAGGGGCATAACTCCACTAGAACTGGTAATTCGGCAAAATCTTCGCACAGAGCTAAGCCTCATTAAGGGTCCTCTAACTACATACCAAATTTTAGTAAAATCCATTGAAAACAAAGCAAATGAATATAGCCGGACAAGCTAGTAACCATTTTTTACATAAAGGGGCATAACTCTGTAAAAAGGTTTTTTTTCGGAAGAAGCCGTTACTGGAGACACAACTTCATGCCATCCTTCAACTCTGTATAAAGTTTCAAGAAAATCTATCAAAAACTAAGTGAATGCATAGCCGGACAAAATTATGACACATTTTGTATTAAAAAGGGGTATAACTCTGTTAAAAAGGGCTAAATCGCAAAATCACTGCAGGGGACACAAGTTCATATGGTCTTCTAACTATATACCAAATTTGAGTGAAATCCATAAAGAAATGAGCGAATGCATAGGCGGACACATTTTGTGACAGACAGACGGACGGACGGACAAGGTGATTCCAGTATACCCCCCCCCCCTAACTTCGTTGCGGGGCGGTATAAAGAAATCAAACAAACTATAGTAAAGTTTATCTCCTCCCCAGGGGCAAACATGAGACCCTAGGGTCATGAAATTCACAATTTTGGTAAAGCACCTTACACCCATACCTCATTTGGGTTTTAAGATGATTTTTGAAATTTCAGTAATTAGACCTTTTTGGCCCTGCTTCTCAGTTCCCCAGGGGTGGGGACCATATAATTCACAATTTTTAGTGACCTTTTGCAATGGACGCTTTCTGCAAAGTTTCATTGAAATTGGGTTCAGGTGTTTCTGAGATGAAGTTGAAAATGTAAATTGTTTATGGACGGACGACCGTCAACAGACAAAAAAGTGATTACAATAACTAGGTCACTTGAGGCTTTGTCTCAGGTGAACTTAAAATGTATGAAAATATTCTGCTAACCTAGGAAATAAATACATGTATCCTTGTTAGTTAAAACTTAATAGAAATCCTGGTAAATTGTCTTTATATCACAAAGAGACTTATCAACATGCAGACATATTGTGATAATTAATTGAGTGTCAACAATAACAAGAATTAATTAGTCAGTCTGTATCTTACACAATACATCTTACACCTGTTGTATCACACATGAGTTTAATTGTTACACCAGACTGTTGTCGCTTCCTCTAATAAACCCTTTCATGTGTAGGCAGTATAACCTGCTGTAGATAACTGACAGTGAAGCCGACACCTGTGATGTCTCTCCCTGCCATTACACATCATTGCCTATTCAACCTCATTCATATTCAGCAGCATTGAAAGACGTTGCATCTTATCATACAATCAACATAGGGGAGGGGGGGGGGGGGGGGGGGGGGGGGGGGGGGACGGGACGATAGTTTTAATTATCACAATTTCAGCCCAAGGCTAAATGGTAAACCTTTAATATAATTAAAAGGAAACAAACTAGATGACTTGCTGATGAGCTTCACACTGACAAGAAGTAAAGGTCATCTAGAGGTCATCAATTACTACCTTTATATTTTAATGGCCGCTTTATTGAGCAGAGTCTATTTTATATTCAATTGACATTCAAAAGGTTGTTTTTAATAGGTCTTCAGCTTCTTACATCTGATATAAAATCTGTATACAACATAAAATGTCACACATAGACAGGACATGGGACACTGCGATACACAACACTTTAGATGTTAAGATATGTTTAAATATAGATCAACTACAACAATGTTCTGATTGTTTAGCTATAAAACCAGGTTATAGTCAGTTTGTGTCTATAACATATAATATAAACAGTATGTCAGTTTGTGTTCTATAACATATAATATAAACAGTATGTCAGTTTGTGTTCTATAACATATAATATAAACAGTATGTCAGTTTGTGTCTATAACATATAATATAAACAGTATGTCAGTTTGTGTTCTATAACATATAATATAAACAGTATGTCAGTTTGTGTCTATAACATATAATATAAACAGTATGTCAGTTTGTGTACATTATAATACAAACAGTATGTCAGTTTGTGTACATTATGATATAAACAGTATGTCAGTTTGTGTCTATAACATATAATATAAACAGTATGTCAGTTTGTGTTCTATAACATATAATATAAACAGTATGTCAGTTTGTGTACATTATAATATAAACAGTATGTCAGTTTGTGTACATTATGATATAAACAGTATGTCAGTTTGTGTCTATAACATATAATATAAACAGTATGTCAGTTTGTGTCTATAACATATAATATAAACATTATGTCAGTTTGAGTACATTATGATATAAACAGTATGTCAGTTTGTGTACAATATAATATAAACAGTATGTCAGTTTGTGTTCTATAACATATAATATAAACAGTATGTCAGTTTGTGTACATTATGATATAAACAGTATGTCAGTTTGTGTACAATATAATATAAACAGTATGTCAGTTTGTGTACATTATAATATAAACAGTATGTCAGTTTGTGTCTATAACATATAATATAAACAGTATGTCAGTTTGTGTACATTATAATATAAACAGTATGTCAGTTTGTGTACATTATAATATAAACAGTAAGTCAGTTTGTGTTCTATAACATATAATATAAACAGTATGTCAGTTTGTGTACATTATGATATAAACAGTATGTCAGTTTGTGTACATTATGATATAAACAGTATGTCAGTTTGTGTACAATATAATATAAACAGTATGTCAGTTTGTGTACATTATGATATAAACAGTATGTCAGTTTGTGTACATTATAATATAAACAGTATGTCAGTTTGTGTACATTATAATATAAACAGTATGTCAGTTTGTGTACACTATAATATAAACAGTATGTCAGTTTGTGTACATTATGATATAAACAGTATGTCAGTTTGTGTACATTATAATATAAACAGTATGTCAGTTTGTGTCTATAACATATAATATAAACAGTATGTCAGTTTGTGTACATTATAATATAAACAGTATGTCAGTTTGTGTCTATAACATATAATATAAACAGTATGTCAGTTTGTGTACATTATGATATATACAGTATGTCAGTTTGTGTACATTATGATATAAACAGTATGTCAGTTTGTGTATATTATAATATAAACAGTATGTCAGTTTGTGTACATTATGATATAAACAGTATGTCAGTTTGTGTACATTATAATATAAACAGTATGTCAGTTTGTGTACATTATAATATAAACAGTATGTCAGTTTGTGTACATTATGATACAAACAGTATGTCAGTTTGTGTACATTATATAATATAAACAGTATGTCAGTTTGTGTACATTATGATATAAACAGTATGTCAGTTTATGTACATTATAATATAAACAGTATGTCAGTTTGTGTACATTATATATAATATAAACAGTATGTCAGTTTGTGTACATTATATAATATAAACAGTATGTCAGTTTGTGTACATTATGATACAAACAGTATGTCAGTTTGTGTACATTATATAATATAAACAGTATGTCAGTTTGTGTACATTATGATATAAACAGTATGTCAGTTTGTGTACATTATGATATAAACAGTATGTCAGTTTGTGTACATTATAATATAAACAGATCTGTATGCATGTCTAGCATTCTGTCTGCAGTACATTATAAAATCTGTGTATAATTTATGTAGTGTGAGGATATATGTAGATTGATTCATGAATATGTATGATATTGCTATAATTGTACTGAATTAATATAAGAATGATCAAATCAGTCCTAACAAAAACATCCTTTTATATTCTAAACAATGAATTATTAAAGATAATCAAATTAAACAATCTGCATTCTCCGTCTTTGATGACTATCTTTCACTTAATCAAAAGAATTTGTAAATGTGATGTAACAGCTCTAACCCCTGTGACCTTGGATAAAGGTCAAGGTTATGTCATTTTCGCAAGTATTGTCAGGTGTCCTCCCAGGAACCTAACCGTAAAATATCTTGGTATTAGGCCTGATATTTAATCTGAGGATTGAAGTCTTCAGACATGAATATAACATCATTTCTTAACAAAATCAGGAACCCTTTCAGTAAATATCTAAATAGCTGACAGTCCAGGCCTTTGTTTAGTAAAAAGATGTTGTTTGACCTCAATACAGGTCAAGTTCATTTCCTCTTATAAACTTTGTTGGCCATCAACCAGGAACTTTCAAGTCAAATATCTTTATTCTAGACTTTACAATAAAATAAAGAATTTCTTTGAATATATATTCTTGAATATGGACAAATGCTATTTCTTTGCTATTTTGTCAGACTGGTTGGACAGGTGAGGAGGGGATATACAAATTTGGACAGGTGAGTAGGGGTTAAACAAATTAGGACAGGTTGAATAGGTGAGTAGGGGATATGTGTTTGGACAAGTTGGACAGGTGAATAGGGGATATACAAATTTGGACAGGTTGGACAGGTGAGTAGGGAATATACAAATTTGGACAGGTTGGACAGGTGAGTAGGGGATATACAAATTTGGACAGGTTGGACAGGTGAGTAGGGGATATACAAATTTGGACAGATTGGACAGGTGAGTAGGGGATATAAAAAATTGGACAGGTTGAACAGGTGAGTAGGGGATATGTGTTTGGACAGGTTGGCAGGTGAGGAGGGGATATACAGGTTTGGACAGATGAGGAGGGGATATACAGGTTTGACAGGTGAGGAGGGGATATACAGGTTTGACAGGTGAGGAGGGGATATACAGGTTTGACAGGTGAGGAGGGGATATACAGGTTTGACAGGTGAGGAGGGGATATACAGGTTTGACAGGTGAGGAGGGGATATACAGGTTTGACAGGTGAGGAGGGGATATACAGGTTTGACAGGTGAGGAGGGGATATACAGGTTTGACAGGTGAGGAGGGGATATACAGGTTTGACAGGTGAGGAGGGGATATACAGGTTTGACAGGTGAGGAGGGGATATACAGGTTTGACAGGTGAGGAGGGGATATACAGGTTTGGACAGGTAGGACAGGAGATTAAATACTTCTGCAAGATTGACAGGTTTAGTGATGACTTCGACATCACAAAGTTTGCCCAGTAAACGTCAATTTCACACACAGGAATGGTATTTATGCATGACAACCAGTGGCAGTTTGTGTCCCTATGGAGCAGCGAGGACAAGATATGCATCTTAGTTTGGCATTGATAGCACTTTACAGCGCCAACAAGGAAAAAACGAGGATGGACGACAGAGCACGGTTACTAGAGGATGTGTGCGGTATCTAGACATACAGGCACTCCTTTAACATTGTACAATTGATGCAGATATCAGTGAAAGTTGACATTTATTTGCACTTCACATGACATGAATATTTTAATGAAGATGAAAACCTGGTAAAATTCAGTCTATCCATATCATGTCCAAACTCCAGTATGTAGGCGATCATTATTGTCAATGTCTGTTAAGTAAATCTCCATAATATCAGATAAGATTTTTAAATTCCGATCATTATTTATTTTTATCAATCAAATATCAAAGGTTTGTAATTATAATCTTCGTTTTACAGATACAGGTAAAGCTAAATGTGGATTGAGTCACTTTAATAATTACCCAACACAGAACTAGGAATCTCAACGTTAACAGTGATCAATAGATTTCAACTCAGCCAGGATATTGGAGATTCTATGATTTGTCTATAAGGGAGATTCTAAAATGACCATACAGTGGTTATTTTAACATGAACTTTGACAGTTATCAACAAAATAAGTTAAAGCTTCAAATATAAAAGATAAAAAAACCCATCAATTTACAAACAAGAAAGAGTTGTTAAATTTATTTTTGTCAAATTAGAGTGTATACAGTATAAAATACAGAGCTGGTATATAGAAATGTCACAATATAGACAGTATATAGAAATGTCACAATATAGACAGTATATAGAGATGTCACAATGGTGACAGTATATAGAGATGTCACAATATAGACAGTATATAGAGATGTCACAATGGTGACAGTATATAGAGATATCACAATGTAGACAGTATATAGAGATGTCACAATATAGACAGTATATAGAGATGTCACAATGGTGACAGTATATAGAGATGTCACAATGGAGACAGTATATAGAGATGTCACAATATAGACAGTATATAGAGATGTCACAATGGTGACAGTATATAGAGATGTCACAATGGAGACAGTATATAGAGATGTCACAATATAGACAGTATATAGAAATGTCACAATATAGACAGTATATAGAGATGTCACAATGGTGACAGTATATAGAGATATCACAATGTAGACAGTATATAGAGATGTCACAATATAGACAGTATATAGAGATGTCACAATGGTGACAGTATATAGAGATGTCACAATGGAGACAGTATATAGAGATGTCACAATATAGACAGTATATAGAGATGTCACAATGGTGACAGTATATAGAGATGTCACAATGGAGACAGTATATAGAGATGTCACAATATAGACAGTATATAGAGATGTCACAATATAGACAGTATATAGAGATGTCACAATGGTGGCAGTATATAGAGATATCACAATGTAGACAGTATATAGAGATGTCACAATATAGACAGTATATAGAGATGTCACCATGGTGACAGTATATAGAGATGTCACAATGGTGACAGTATATAGAGATGTCACAATGGAGACAGTATATAGAAATGTCACAATGTAGACAGTATATAGAGATGTCACAATGGTGACAGTATATAGAGATGTCACCATGGTGACAGTATATAGAGATGTCACAATGTAGACAGTATATAGAAATGTCAATATAGACAGTATATAGAGATGTCACAATGTAGACAGTATATAGAGATGTCACAATGGTGACAGTATATAGAGATGTCACTATGTAGACAGTATATAGAGATGTCACAATATACAGTATATAGAGATGTCACAATGTAGACAGTATATAGAGATGTCACAATGTAGACAGTATATAGAGATGTCACAATGTAGACAGTATATAGAGATGTCACAATGTAGACAGTATATAGAGATGTCACAATATAGACAGTATATAGAGATGTCACAACGGTGACAGTATATAGAGATGTCACAATGTAGACAGTATATAGAGATGTCACAATGGTGACAGTATATAGAGATGTCACAATATAGACAGTATATAGAGATGTCACAATATAGACAGTATATAGAGATGTCACCATGGTGACAGTATATAGAGATGTCACAATGGTGACAGTATATAGAGATGTCACAACGGTGACAGTATATAGAGATGTCACAATGTAGACAGTATATAGAGATGTCACAATATAGACAGTATATAGAGATGTCACAATATAGACAGTATATAGAGATGTCACCATGGTGACAGTATATAGAGATGTCACAATGGTGACAGTATATAGAGATGTCACAACGGTGACAGTATATAGAGATGTCACAATGGTGACAGTATATAGAGATGTCACAATGTAGACAGTATATAGAGATGTCACAATGTAGACAGTATATAGAGATGTCACAATGTAGACAGTATATAGAGATGTCACAATGGTGACAGTATATAGAGATGTCACAATGTAGACAGTATATAGAGATGTCACTATGTAGACAGTATATATATGTCACAATGAAGACAGTATATAGAGATGTCACAATGGTGACAGTATATAGAGATGTCACAATGTAGACAGTATATAGAAATGTCACAATGGTGACAGTATATAGAGATGTCACCATGGTGACAGTATATAGAGATGTCACAATGGTGACAGTATATAGAGATGTCACAATGTAGACAGTATATAGAGATGTCACAATGTAGACAGTATACGTAGAGATGTCACAATGGTGACAGTATATAGAGATGTCACAATGTAGACAGTATATAGAGATGTCACCATGGTGACAGTATATAGAGATGTCACAATGTAGACAGTATATAGAGATGTCACAATGGAGACAGTATATAGAAATGTCACAATGTAGACAGTATATAGAGATGTCACCATGGTGACAGTATATAGAGATGTTACAATGTAGACAGTATATAGAGATGTCACAATGTAGACAGTATATAGAGATGTCACCATGGTGACAGTATATAGAGATGTCACCATGGTGACAGTATATAGAGATGTCACAATGGTGACAGTATATAGAGATGTCACAATGGTGACAGTATATAGAGATGTCACCATGGTGACAGTATATAGAGATGTCACAATGGTGACAGTATATAGAGATGTCACCATGGTGACAGTATATAGAGATGTCACAATGTAGACAGAAGACTGACATTGAAAAGTATGTTATCCTTTATATTTCCATTAAGAGGTAATGTTATAAAACGGTTCCCTTTTACAGAGTAGAGTGATGAAAGTGTTCACAAAATTTCACTCACAAGAGACTTAATGGCTGAAATGAACAATTCTTTCTTAATGTATACATTACATATGAAATGATGACTTTTGTGATGTCACAAGATATAAATTCCTGTCATAATTATATATATGTGTGACACTAGATTGACTTTTTTTTGGTAATTAGATGTACAGTTGTAATATGTTTTAAGTAATATTATAATAAGATCATTTATTATCCTGGGTTGGCATGACAACAGCTCCACACCGATCTCAATGTCGACCATGCTTGGCTGCTGCATGCTGGATGTACTAGTAAACCTAGTATCATCTTCATCCACTTCAGTGGGTTAATCATGTCGGTTACTGAAATTATATTACCACGGGTTTCATATGATTTTATATCATGTTAGTTTTGTTAACTTAAGGTAGCATGTGTCAGCACACTAAATGTATCTTTTTATTGGAGAGGTCTGATATTTTTTCTTATTTTACTGAAGGATCATGCTCTTTTACTTGTTTACTTTTTCCACAAAATCCCAGCACATTATGTTTATCATTGAGCAGTTAGGAAGGTATTCAATATATTACCATAGGTCGTGATACTCTTGTTCTTGGAAATGATTTCTAATGTTCTTATTAATAATCACCTAAAATCAACATATGGAGGAACACTACATACTTCAATGATAATTATATAAAATATGCAAACATATACCTACATACTTCAATGATAATTATATAAAACATACAAACATATACCTACATACTTCAATGATAATTATATAAAACATACAAACATATACATACTTCAATGATAATTATATAAAATATGCAAACATATACCTACATACTTCAATGATAATTATATAAAACATACAAACATATACATACTTCAATGATTATCATATAAAACATACAAACATATACAAATAATATGTACCTACATACTTCAATGATAATTATATAAAACATGCAAACATATACATACTTCAATGACAATTATATAAAACATACAAACATATACAAATAATATGTACCTACATACTTCAATGATAATTATATAAAACATACAAACATATACATACTACAATGACAATTATATAAAACATGCAAACATATACTTACATACTTCAATGACAATTATATAAAACACACAAACATATACCTACATACTTCAATGACAATTATATAAAACACACAAACATATACCTACATACTTCAATGATAATTATATAAAATATGCAAACCTATACCTACATACTTCAATGATAATTATATAAAATACGCAAACCTATAAAAACTTACAAAAAAAAAAACCACATAAAAAACAAAACAAATATCTTTCATCTGTAATATAAACATTGCATTTAAAACTGTATTTGTATTCACCATGATTCATGAGTTTTAATTTCAAAATTTGAATAATCTATAAATAACACAGTAATAAACTAGCACACTTTTGATGTATCTACGTTTTGTAGAGTTTTAAAGATCTTATCTTCATTTTCTGTGCACATGTGCATCAGTTAGCAAGGTTATAAATGTCAAGACCTCAAACCCTGAGACAAGGAGAGACGAAGCCTATCGCAGACCCCAGGGACACACCGATAAAAGTCAGTATTTATTTCTGCTTTAAGATGAATCACTTATCAAACAAAGTGACTTTTAAACTCATTTTTCAACTCAGTTTGAATTTGGAAACAATGTAAAACGTATTACAAATATCTGTCATAAATTTGGGTAATTAACAAACTTTTTGAGATATCGTTGTAGCCTAGTAGGGCACAATTGTACAATAAATAGCATCCTAACTCTACATGAATGTCACATTGATTCACCTTATCTTTGTGTCATACTTTGATAGTTCCATGCAGCCGATTAAATTCCCATTTCTTGTGATTATAAATAGCTCCTACTGAAATTGTAGTGATCCTCATGTTAAATTTATCAATTGTGATATGACAATCTGCTGTCAAATGATGATCTGATGGCAAATGACGATCTTCTGTCAAATGATGACTGCTGTCAAATGACGATCTGCTGTCAAATGATGACTGCTGTCAAATGACAATCTGTTATTGAATGTTAATATGTATAAACTGGCCTTAACTGGCAAAATAAACCTTAGTCATATGACAATCTGCTGTCAAATGACGATCTGCTGTCAATGACAATCTGCTGTCAAATGACAATCTGCTGTCAAATGACTACTGTCAAATGACGATCTGCTGTCAAATGACTACTGTCAAATGACAATCTGCTGTCAAATGACAATCTGCTGTCAAATGACTACTGTCAAATGACAATCTGCTGTCAAATGACGATCTGCTGTCAAATGACTACTGTCAAATGACGATCTGCTGTCAAATGACTACTGTCAAATGACTACTGTCAAATGACAATCTGCTGTCAAATGACGATCTGCTGTCAAATGACTACTGTCAAAGGATGATCTGCTGTCAAATGACGGTCTGCTGTCAAATGACTACTGTCAAATGACGATCTGCTGTCAAATGACTACTGTCAAATGACAATCTGCTGTCAAATGACGATATGTTATTAAATATTGAAAGGTATAAACTGGCCTTAACTGGCAAAATAATCCTACAGTTATATGACGATCTGATATGTCACAGATAAGCACAAAGTCTTGTGTATATATAACCAACTAGCTAGAAGGAATCAAGTTGGAGAAAATGTTGTGATTTATGACTATGCGACACCCCAAATGTGTATGCCAATCACCTTGCTATACATCTTCTCTGCTACATTTATACACCCTTTGGAACCATCGACCTTCCTAGAATTTGCTCAGATCAGCACACAAAAATCATAAATGCCTAGGACTGATGTCTTTGGAGTTTAATCAAGCTAAAAGCAGGAAATAGGAGAGCATCAGTGGTCCCCTTGGTGATGTTCATCAAACAGTGACAAGCGTCCCCACTAACTTTCTCTCTCACGATTTCTACATTTTCTGTAAAATAAACTGTCTTCAGAGACTTACATTAAATTCCAACAACATAATTTTTTTCCATCTTTGTATGATTTTTTTAAGTGTTAGAAACTTAAAGATCCTCGGAGATGCACGTAGAATCCTGACAAGTATCTAGTGGAGGGGTATAATACTTCCAACACTTACTTAGGAAAACTTCCCTAATTGTTACAGCTAGTCCCACTATAGCGGTGCTCTCATTTCCTCCCAGCTTAGTGCCCCTTCAAATACTGACAATAATGGAGCATTTGGGAACTGTATTCTATTTCATTTTAAACTGTTGCAGCCAGCTATCTCGGATTAGTGATTGCAACCTTGAGCATGAGAGCATACACTAGATGAACTAGCTGTATTCTAAGATTTTAAGAAATGAAACAGATTTTGTTCAAGAAAGCGTTTTGAAAATTGGATTCTAAAGAGTTAAGAAATGGATTTCTTACGAGTTTAACTGAATCTTTAAAATATTGAAGTTTTTTTTGTCAGTGTTTCCCTATTTGTTTGTTGTCAGGTTCGTATCGTACATTTATCAAAGGAGTCAGTCGATGCTTTAAGATGATGGAACGGGCTGATTGAGTTATACAAATGGAAACTGATATATTTAAGCAGTCAAAATGCTTAAGGATTTTCACTCATTAAACAAAGTTATTTTTAGGATTAAAATTTTGGTGATTTTTCACAAGCCCACTGATGGTTTAATAAGATTGAATCTAAAATTATAGATATTTACATTGTAAAGGGAAGCCTTACTTCTGTCTTAAATTAGGACAAATAATTTTAAAAAAATGGTAGATAAGGTCTGAGGTAGGTCTTTATGGGGCCGCGGTGGCCGAGTGGTTAAGATGTCCCGACACGTTGACACTAGCCCTCCACCTCTGGGTTGCGAGTTCGAAACCTACGTGGGGCAGTTGCCAGGTACTGACCGTAGGCCGGTGGTTTTTCTCAGGGTACTCCAGCTTTCCTCCACCTCCAAAACCTGGCACGTCCTTAAATGACCCTGGCTGTTAATAGGACGTTAAACAAAACAAACAAACAAACAAACAAACAGGTCTTTATATTAACGATGGAGACAATGTGATATTTTACTTATGTTGTTTATATATATATATATAGTCAAAGAAACAATGATTTGTTGTATTTAATGCCACAGAAATAAAAAATTCAACGTATTGCATAATTTCAATCATTCATTGAATTACATTAATACAAACAAATCTGTTGAAGGTCATGGACAAATCAAAATAGAATTTTATATCATGAATGTCTATCTGTCATTAAATGTTTTTGTGAATGACCTTAACATCTTAAAACAAAAGGAAAACTTAGTTAGCATACCTAAATTCCTATTGTGAATATGTTACCTTTATCTAGATTGATTGTGAAGTTTGAAGGATTTGTTACCCCAAACCTACCCATCTCCTCATAAAGTTGTCACTTGACATGAATCTGAAGCGACAAAAGCCACACCTACTTTATGCAGCATTTGGGAACAGTTCTTACCTAGAAATTGGGCCAGTGAAAACAGGCATGAGGATATCAAGACACAAAGGATTTTAATGAGGCATTATGGGGTGCTTGGGTAATCGTATTCACAGAATTTTACGAGTGCCGAGGACACAACTTTACAGTGAGGTTGTGGATCACAATGTGACTAAACTAGGCTGCAGTTTTGTTCTCCATTACTCAGTAGTGCACTCAAGTTTAGGCATTGTCAACTGCCTGATTTCTGGATGTGATTAAGTCCCTCACACATACTACTAGGATACGTCCCTGTGGAGGACGGTTACCGTCCCAATAATATACCACACCAGGTGCCTACCTATATGTAGTACCAGGAATGACAATTAGCATTTACACAAAATCTGTACAATACCACATAATTCTTTTTTAATGTCACATATATACTGTTTAACAAGAATTGTTCGCTGTATATAAACTTTCATTAATTTTGTGGTTGCTATGGAACCAAAAATATAAATACAATAAACATTGTTGTATGTATCATTGTTATATTATTGTTGCGAGTTGGCTAACCAGAAAAGCTTGTAACCATGAAATAATTTGAAAACTCCAAACAGCTGAAGAAGGCTCACAGACACATGTCCTGTTATAAAGTAAATGCTTCTAATCCAAACAGACAGGATGTTATATAGAGACATTCTAGTCTACTCAGTCAGGATGTTATCTAGAGACATTCTAGTCTACACAGTCAGGGTGTTATCTAGAGACATTCTAGTCTACACAGACAGGATGTTATCTAGAGACATTCTAGTCTACACAGTCAGGATGTTATCTAGAGACATTCTAGTCTACTCAGTCAGGATGTTATTTAGAGACATTCTAGTCTACACAGTCAGGATGTTATCTAGAGACATTCTAGTCTACAGTCAGGATGTTATCTAGAGACATTCTAGTCTACACAGTCAGGATATTATCTAGAGATATTCTAGTCTACACAGTCAGGATGTTATCTAGAGATATTCTAGTCTACACAGTCAGGATGTTATCTAGAGATATTCTAGTCTACAGTCAGGATGTTATCTAGAGACATTCTAGTCTACAGACAGGATGTTATCTAGAGACATTCTAGTCTACAGTCAGGATGTTATCTAGAGACATTCTAGTCTACACAGTCAGGATGTTATCTAGATACATTCTAGTCTACACAGTCAGGATGTTATCTAGAGACATTCTAGTCTACACAGACAGGATGTTATCTAGAGACATTCTAGTCTACACAGATGTATCTAGGCTTGAGTCTACGTCAGGATGTATCTAGAGACATTCTAGTCTACACAGACAGGATGTTATCTAGAGACATTCTAGTCTACACAGACAGGATGTTATCTAGAGACATTCTAGTCTACACAGTCAGGATGTTATCTAGAGACATTCTAGTCTACACAGTCAGGATGTTATCTAGAGACATTCTAGTCTACACAGACAGGATGTTATCTAGAGACATTCTAGTCTACACAGACAGGATGTTATCTAGAGACATTCTAGTCTACACAGACAGGATGTTATCTAGAGACATTCTAGTCTACACAGACAGGATGTTATCTAGAGACATTCTAGTCTACAGTCAGGATGTTATCTAGAGACATTCTAGTCTACACAGTCAGGATGTTATCTAGAGACATTCTAGTCTACACAGTCAGGATGTTATCTAGAGACATTCTAGTCTACACAGTCAGGATGTTATCTAGAGACATTCTAGTCTACACAGTCAGGATGTTATCTAGAGACATTCTAGTCTACACAGTCAGGATGTTATCTAGAGACATTCTAGTCTACACAGTCAGGATGTTATCTAGAGACATTCTAGTCTACACAGTCAGGATGTTATCTAGAGACATTCTAGTCTACACAGACAGGATGTTATCTAGAGACATTCTAGTCTACACAGACAGGATGTTATCTAGAGACATTCTAGTCTACACAGTCAGGATGTTATCTAGAGACATTCTAGTCTACAGTCAGGATGTTATCTAGAGACATTCTAGTCTACACAGTCAGGATGTTATCTAGAGACATTCTAGTCTACACAGTCAGGATGTTATCTAGAGACATTCTAGTCTACACAGTCAGGATGTTATCTAGAGACATTCTAGTCTACAGTCAGGATGTTATCTAGAGACATTCTAGTCTACACAGTCAGGATGTTATCTAGAGACATTCTAGTCTACAGTCAGGAAGTTATCTAGAGACATTCTAGTCTACACAGACAGGATGTTATCTAGAGACATTCTAGTCTACACAGTCAGGATGTTATCTAGAGACATTCTAGTCTACACAGACAGGATGTTATCTAGAGACATTCTAGTCTACACAGACAGGATGTTATCTAGAGACATTCTAGTCTACACAGTCAGGATGTTATCTAGAGACATTCTAGTCTACACAGTCAGGATGTTATCTAGAGACATTCTAGTCTACACAGTCAGGATGTTATCTAGAGACATTCTAGTCTACACAGTCAGGATGTTATCTAGAGACATTCTAGTCTACACAGTCAGGATGTTATCTAGAGACATTCTAGTCTACAGTCAGGATGTTATCTAGAGACATTCTAGTCTACACAGTCAGGATGTTATCTAGAGACATTCTAGTCTACACAGACAGGATGTTATCTAGAGACATTCTAGTCTACACAGTCAGGATGTTATCTAGAGACATTCTAGTCTACACAGTCAGGATGTTATCTAGAGACATTCTAGTCTACACAGTCAGGATGTTATCTAGAGACATTCTAGTCTACACAGTCAGGATGTTATCTAGAGACATTCTAGTCTACACAGTCAGGATGTTATCTAGAGACATTCTAGTCTACACAGTCAGGATGTTATCTAGAGACATTCTAGTCTACACAGTCAGGATGTTATCTAGAGACATTCTAGTCTACACAGTCAGGATGTTATCTAGAGACATTCTAGTCTACACAGTCAGGATGTTATCTAGAGACATTCTAGTCTACACAGTCAGGATGTTATCTAGAGACATTCTAGTCTACAGTCAGGATGTTATCTAGAGACATTCTAGTCTACACAGTCAGGATGTTATCTAGAGACATTCTAGTCTACACAGTCAGGATGTTATCTAGAGACATTCTAGTCTACAGTCAGGATGTTATCTAGAGACATTCTAGTCTACACAGTCAGGATGTTATCTAGAGACATTCTAGTCTACACAGTCAGGATGTTATCTAGAGACATTCTAGTCTACACAGTCAGGATGTTATCTAGAGACATTCTAGTCTACACAGTCAGGATGTTATCTAGAGACATTCTAGTCTACAGTCAGGATGTTATCTAGAGACATTCTAGTCTACACAGTCAGGATGTTATCTAGAGACATTCTAGTCTACACAGTCAGGATGTTATCTAGAGACATTCTAGTCTACACAGACAGGATGTTATCTAGAGACATTCTAGTCTACACAGTCAGGATGTTATCTAGAGACATTCTAGTCTACACAGTCAGGATGTTATCTAGAGACATTCTAGTCTACACAGTCAGGATGTTATCTAGAGACATTCTAGTCTACACAGTCAGGATGTTATCTAGAGACATTCTAGTCTACACAGTCAGGATGTTATCTAGAGACATTCTAGTCTACACAGTCAGGATGTTATCTAGAGACATTCTAGTCTACACAGTCAGGATGTTATCTAGAGACATTCTAGTCTACACAGTCAGGATGTTATCTAGAGACATTCTAGTCTACACAGTCAGGATGTTATCTAGAGACATTCTAGTCTACAGTCAGGATGTTATCTAGAGACATTCTAGTCTACACAGTCAGGATGTTATCTAGAGACATTCTAGTCTACACAGTCAGGATATTATCTAGAGACATTCTAGTCTACAGTCAGGATGTTATCTAGAGACATTCTAGTCTACAGTCAGTATGTTATCTAGAGACATTCTAGTCTACAGACAGGATGTTATCTAGAGACATTCTAGTCTACACAGTCAGGATGTTATCTAGAGACATTCTAGTCTACACAGTCAGGATGTTATCTAGAGACATTCTAGTCTACACAGTCAGGATGTTATCTAGAGATATTCTAGTCTACACAGTCAGGATGTTATCTAGAGACATTCTAGTCTACACAGTCAGGATGTTATCTAGAGACATTCTAGTCTACACAGACAGGATGTTATCTAGAGACATTCTAGTCTACAGTCAGGATGTTATCTAGAGACATTCTAGTCTACAGTCAGGATGTTATCTAGAGATATACTAGTCTACACAGTCAGGATGTTATCTAGAGACATTCTAGTCTACAGTCAGGATGTTATCTAGATACATATATATATGTCAGCACTATGCTGTGTTTCTGCAATGCAATGAATATAGTCTGAATCTGACACATTGAGCACATGAAGCCTTATTATCATTTAAAAGAAAGTACTTTTGTTAATTCTAAAACTTTCCTCTTCAACAAATATCTTAAAATCTGTGTAATAGTCAGGAATGTCATTCATTCGGTGTATGTAATAAGAATTCCACAGGGCCAATTAATATTCCAATCATTTCATCACAGAATTTTTACATTTATTACTGTAACATGTTATCTAGTTAAATCAACATCACATCCATGATCACTTTGTGAAAGGTTCACAGTACCCTTCCTGCAATCACATGCTGTGATATCAATATTACCCATAATGCTTTTTCTCCTACGTCTTCCTAAACTGACTGCACATGTGTGCACCTCAGCATGCCGTTTAATGTGTGTGCCCCCACTGATACAATGAGACCCTCCATCACACCACCACACGATAAGGTGCATGTTACGTACAGCGCACATTAAATCTTTAAAGTCGTCTTTTATTACTTCAATCAATATGTTTCTCCTCAGTCACCGATTAGCACAGCTCATATTTTTATTCAGGAATTCAATATGTGAGACAGCATCACTATCACACAGAAGACAACAGAAAGGGGGACAACTCAGCTACGCTGCTGTAATATTTCAATGCAGATCATGTCTTATTTGACACAGATCTTTTCTTTGAAATCATTCAACATGTTTTGGTTTTTCAGCACAAAACTATAAAAGTTAAGGAGATTTGACATGAATCCAACTTCGTCACTTCAATGATTAAGTTAAGCAATACTGTCCTTCCCAAGGCGTTATGCCACAGGCCACCAAAAACATTCTTATCCTTCCTTATGCATTTTGTCACTGGCCACCAAAGTTACTCCCTATATCAAAGTCCCCTACAACTCTAGTTACTCCCTATATCAAAGTCCCCTACAACTCTAGTTACTCCCTATATCAAAGTCCTCTACAGCTCTAGTTACTCCCTATATCAAAGTCCCCTACAACTCTAGTTACTCCCTATATCAAAGTCCTCTACAGCTCTAGTTACTCCCTATATCAAAGTCCCCTACAGCTCTAGTTACTCCCTATATCAAAGTCCCCTACAGCTCTAGTTACTCTCTATATCAAAGTCCCCTACAGATCTAGTTACTCCCTATATCAAAGTCCCCTACAACTCTAGTTACTCCCTATATCAAAGTCCCTACAACTCTAGTTACTCCCTTTATCAAAGTCCCCTACAACTCTAGTTACTCCCTATATCAAAGTCCCCTACAACTCTAGTTACTCCCTTTATCAAAGTCCTCTACAGCTCTAGTTACTCCCTATATCAAAGTCCTCTACAGCTCTAGTTACTCCCTATATCAAAGTCCCCTACAACTCTAGTTACTCCCTATATCAAAGTCCTCTACAGCTCTAGTTACTCCCTATATCAAAGTCCCCTACAGCTCTAGTTACTCCCTATATCAAAGTCCTCTACAGCTCTAGTTACTCCCTATATCAAAGTCCCCTACAGCTCTAGTTACTCCCTATATCAAAGTCCCCTACAGCTCTAGTTACTCCCTATATCAAAGTCCCCTACAACTCTAGTTACTCCCTATATCAAAGTCCCCTACAGCTCTAGTTACTCCCTATATCAAAGTCCCCTACAGCTCTAGTTACTCCCTATATCAAAGTCCCCTACAACTCTAGTTACTCCCTATATCAAAGTCCCCTACAGCTCTAGTTACTCCCTATATCAAAGTCCCCTACAACTCTAGTTACTCTCTATATCAAAGTCCCCTACAGCTCTAGTTACTCCCTATATCAAAGTCCCCTACAACTCTAGTTACTCTCTATATCGAAGTCACCTACAACTCTAATTACTCCCTATATCAAAGTCCTCTACAGATCAGTTACTCCCTATATCAAAGTCCTCTACAGCTCTAGTTACTCCCTATATCAAAGTCCCCTACAACTCTAGTTACTCCCTATATCAAAGTCCTCTACAGCTCTAGTTACTCCCTATATCAAAGTCCCCTACAGCTCTAGTTACTCCCTATATCAAAGTCCTCTACAGATCAGTTACTCCCTATATCAAAGTCCTCTACAGATCAGTTACTCCCTATATCAAAGTCCCCTACAACTCTAGTTACTCCCTATATCAAAGTCCCCTACAGCTCTAGTTACTCCCTATCAAAGTCATCTACAGCTCTAGTTAATGGCTATATCATATTCCATGTTTAATGATATAATTTTACCTCGTCTTCCATGTCTTATGATACGATTTTACCTCATATTCCATGTTTGATAATCTCAAGTTCTCTACAGATCTAGTAGAATAAGAATTAACATTCTACATCAAAAATTCTTTGATTACACAAAAGACTGTAAATGATTCTCCAGGAGATTTTACTGTCTGTCATAGTTATAAAATTCTCATAACTATGTACATCTTGAAAGGAGTTCTCCACAAAATCTTAGACATCATCTATCAATTCATAAAAATATCATACATCTTAGTGCCCTGTATATAGTAACACGAGGCTGATCAAACAATAACGGTTCAGAGCTTCTAACTAAACACCCCAAAACATTATGTAATTTAAGTCCCACAGTAGTAGCTGCACCATTAAGTCAGTCTTTACAAATGAAAAATATTACGGAATATGTTACACCCTGGAATATTCCACTGGTGCACGGTCACAAAAATGGAGACCTTCGTAAAATGCAGAGAAGAACATAATACAACACATCCAAAATCGTAAAGTTGTGTCAGATGAAGGGTTTACAAAGGGTTGTGGTGTGTTAATGTAGATGTCTTTATTACCCCTAATGTAGTCTGTATTCACACAGAACTGATGGAGGAATGACTAAAATCAGGTGATGATTATCTCCATGTTAGCATGTCATTAGGAACAGTATATGTGGTACAGAAAAGAAATAAAATTATCCAAGAAAATACTGTATTTATAAATTATAATAATTTACCTTGTCGACAGCTTAACAGGTTTTTTTAAATTCTTTAAAATGAAGACTGTTTAAATGCCTGCAGCGAAACAAAAATACTAAACAAGAGGCCCAAAGGGCCTTAACGGTCACCTGAGATTTGAAATATTTTGGCCAACTAAATTGACCCTTTTTGGCCCCACCCATCAGTCCTAATGGGGTCAGTCTATGAAGAGTATTTGATTCTAACATATAGTAGATAAGAAGATTTTTGAAATTTCAGTCAATTTGACCCTTTTTGGCCCCGCCCACCAGCCCCTGGAGGTCAACCAGGGCCAACATGTACATAACATCAAACTGTAATCCCATGCTGATAATTTGAACCAAGTTAGAATGAATTCCAATACAAATCCAACAAATAATAGTCAAAAATGTGATTTCCCTATATAAACTATAGTAAAGTTTACCCCCTCCCCAGGGGCAAACGTGAGACCCCAGGGTCATGAAATTCACAATTTTGGTAAAGCACCTTAAGACCCTTCCATCTATGAAGAGTATTTGATTCCACCCTATCTGAGAGTAGGGAAGAAGATTTTTGAAATTTTAGTCAATTTGACCCTTTTTGGCCCCGCCCACCAGCCCCTGGGGGTCAACTAGGGCCAACATGTACATACCATCAAAGTGTCATCCCATGCTGATAATTTGATACAAGTTAGAATGAATTCCAATACAAATCCAACAAATAATAGTCAAAAATGTAAACTATAAACTATAGTAAAGTTTACCCCCTCCCCAGGGGCAAACGTGAGACCCCAGGGTCATGCAATTCACAATTTTGGTAAAGCACCTTAAGACCCTTCCATCTATAAAGAGTGTTTGACTCCACCATATCTGAGAGTAGAGAAGAAGATTTTTGAAGTTTTAGTCAATTTGACCCTTTTTGGCCCCACCCCTCAGGCCCCTGGGGGGTGGGGACCATATAATTCACAATTTTGGTTGACCTTCAGCCATAGAAACTTTCTGCCAAATTTCATTGAATTTTGTTAAGTGGTTTTGGAGAAGAAGTCGAAAATGTAAAAAGTTTACGGACGCACGACGCACGACGCACGACGGACGACGGACGACGACGGACAAAAGGCGATTAGAATAGGTCACTTGAGACTTCGTCTCAGGTGACCTAAAAAGTTTAACATCATTATGATAATGATATTGATATTTATCAAATAATTTTTTTAAAAAGATTAAAGCTTTGTGATTCATACCACAAAAAAGAGTCCACATATATCTTATATTGATAATATAGCAGTTTTTATTATTTTCTCTCTAATAAATACAGACATGTAGATAATTTGTTTTGAGGTGAATTGTTTTTTGTTTTGTTTTGTTTTTTGTTTAATTCCTGAATAAAATTGTCCTACATAAATATTTTGGATATAATTTGTCTGCAGGAGTCATATCCCATCCATGACTTTAAACAATTAACTGGTAAAAGGTCGAGGTCATGCTAAATTATCAATTGTCTTTTTTTCCTGACAATTATTTGGAGACAGTTAACGTTAACTGTCTTCTTTTTGTTATGTGTAAGTTTAGCACAGGTAATTATATATAACTGTATAGTGATAAAATATTCTGTTATAGTGACAAAATATTCTGTTATAGTTACAACATGTACATACCATCAAAGTGTCATCCCATGCTGATAATTTGATACAAGTTAGAATGAATTCCAATACAAATCCAACAAATAATAGTCAAAAATGTGATTTCCCTATATAAACTATAGTAAAGTTTACCCCCTCCCCAGGGGCAAACGTGAGACCCCAGGGTCATGAAATTCACAATTTTGGTAAAGCACTATAAGACCCCTTCATCTATGAAGAGTATTTGATTCTAACATATCTGAGAGTATAGAGAAAGATTTTTGAAATTTTAGTCAATTTGACCCTTTTTGGCCCCGCCCACCAGCCCCTGGGGGTCAACCAGGGCCAACATGTACATAACATCAAACTGTAATCCCATGCTGATAATTTGAACCAAGTTAGAATGAATTCCAATAGAAATCCAACAAATAATAGTCAAAAATGTGATTTCCCTATATAAACTATAGTAAAGTTTACCCCCTCCCCAGGGGCAAACGTGAGACCCCAGGGTCATGAAATTCACAATTTTGGTAAAGCACTATAAGACCCCTTCATCTATGAAGAGTATTTGATTCTAACATATCTGAGAGTATAGAGAAAGATTTTTGAAATTTTAGTCAATTTGACCCTTTTTGGCCCCGCCCACCAGCCCCTGGGGGTCAACCAGGGCCAACATGTACATAACATCAAACTGTAATCCCATGCTGATAATTTGATACAAGTTAGAATGAATTCCAATAGAAATCCAACAAATAATAGTCAAAAATGTGATTTCCCTATATAAACTATAGTAAAGTTTACCCCCTCCCCAGGGGCAAACGTGAGACCCCAGGGTCATGAAATTCACAATTTTGGTTAAGCACCTTAAGACCCTTCCATCTATGAAGAGTATTTGATTCTACCATATCTGAGAGTAGAGAAGAAGATTTTTGAAATTTTAGTCAATTTGACCCTTTTTGGCCCCGCCCACCAGTCCCTGGGGGTCAACTAGGGCCAACATGTACATACCATCAAAGTGTCATCCCATGCTGATAATTTGATACAAGTTAGAATGAATTCCAATACAAATCCAACAAATAATAGTCAAAAATGTGATTTCCCTATATAAACTATAGTAAAGTTTACCCCCTCCCCAGGGGCAAACGTGAGACCCCAGGGTCATGCAATTCACAATTTTGGTAAAGCACCTTAAGACCCTTCCATCTATAAAGAGTGTTTGACTCCACCATATCTGAGAGTAGAGAAGAAGATTTTTGAAGTTTTAGTCAATTTGACCCTTTTTGGCCCCACCCCTCAGGCCCCTGGGGGGTGGGGACCATATAATTCACAATTTTGGTTGACCTTCAGCCATAGAAACTTTCTGCCAAATTTCATTGAATTTTGTTAAGTGGTTTTGGAGAAGAAGTCGAAAATGTAAAAAGTTTACGGACGCACGACGCACGACGCACGACGGACGACGACGGACAAAAGGCGATTAGAATAGGTCACTTGAGACTTCGTCTCAGGTGACCTAAAAAGTTTAACATCATTATGATAATGATATTGATATTTATCAAATAATTTTTTTAAAAAGATTAAAGCTTTGTGATTCATACCACAAAAAAGAGTCCACATATATCTTATATTGATAATATAGCAGTTTTTATTATTTTCTCTCTAATAAATACAGACATGTAGATAATTTGTTTTGAGGTGAATTGTTTTTTGTTTTGTTTTGTTTTTTGTTTAATTCCTGAATAAAATTGTCCTACATAAATATTTTGGATATAATTTGTCTGCAGGAGTCATATCCCATCCATGACTTTAAACAATTAACTGGTAAAAGGTCGAGGTCATGCTAAATTATCAATTGTCTATTTTTCCTGACAATTATTTGGAGACAGTTAACGTTAACTGTCTTCTTTTTGTTATGTGCAAGTTTAGCACAGGTAATTATATATAACTGTATAGTGATAAAATATTCTGTTATAGTGACAAAATATTCTGTTATAGTTACAAAATACTTTGTTATAGTGACAAAATATTCTGTTATGTGAGTTCAAGTTTGTTATCAAGTCCACTTATCACGCAACAAAAATATGTCTGAGATATATGTTCAACATTACACAATTAAAGACTAATTTTGTAAAACATCTCCTACATATATAATTATATCATATACATGGGTAACTGTTCTACCATGTGATAAAATATCATAAGATACATCTGTATGTAACACTTTTGTGACATAACAAATACTTGATGACATCACAATGATATTATGACATCAAACAATTGTCTTTGCAGAGAAAAATAAATCGTCCAGGTGAAAAATTGTCCGTCTTATATGGACAGAATATTGAAAGTTTTTACCAAATTATATCCCCATCAATACAATGGGATTGTACAGTCATGGATATGTATATGGATTCATTAAACTTGTTAAATAATTTTGTAATCAATCATTGAACTTTTTTGATAAATTCAACGTTACTCTGAGGAAGTCATGTAACATCTCTATTTATCATGGTACACAACTTACGACCCATGTTGTTGGTATGATAAATCACCCAGAATGCATCAGGAACTGGGACCAATTTAGAAGCAAGATAAATTACCGGATAAAATAAACTTCTGCTATGACAATGACTATTATATAATTCTCTCTGAGAGTATAAATATATTTCTAACTCTAAAACATGACAAAGTCTTTTGTCTATGTGAAGGGTGCAGTCAACAATTAAAGACTGGTGTAAAGTCCATTAGAAGCTTTTTAAAGGTGCTGAAGGTGTCCACTTATCAACTCAGACAAATCTGAAGTCTAATTTGCAAGGTAGCATATAATTCCTTAACTGTAACACTAATCACCAATATATTGTGTAAGGTAGCATATACCCTTAACTCTATCACAAATTACAGGTATATTATGTGAGGTAGCATACAACCTTAACTCTAACACAAATCACAGGTGTATTGTATAAGGTAGCATATAACCTTAACTTTATCACAAATTACAGGTAAAATATATTATGTGAGGTAGCATACAATCTTAACTCTTGACACAAATCACAGGTGTATTGTATAAAGTAGCATATAACCTTAACTCTTATCACAAATTACAGGTATATTGTGTCAGGTAGTATATATTTTTGACTCCTAACACAAAAGTAAGTATGTTGTGTAAGGTAGCATATACCCTTAACTCTGACACAAATCACAGGTATATTGTGTCAGGTAGTATATATTTTTGACTCCTAACACAAAAGTAGGTATGTTGTGTAAGGTAGCATATACCCTTAATTCTGACACAAATTACAGGTATATTGTGTTAGGTAGTATATATGTTTGACTCCTAACGCAATAGTAGGTATGTTGTGTAAGGTAGCATACAACCTTAACTCTGACACAAATCACAGGTGTATTGTGTAATGTAGCACTATAACTTTAATTCTAACACAAATCATAATTATAACATTTAAGTTAAATCCTTAATTTACATATACATACTTTGTGGGAAATGAATGTGTCATTAAAAACTTACTTAAATAACACAAAGCTACAAGTAAATTAACATATTCAGAGGACTAAAACTTTATCTAAAGCTAATGGTCCCCTTCTTCATCTAAAATACTCTTTTTCCAAATTTGCATTTATCAATCACCAACAGGCACCATATGTTATGACAAACCGAGGGTATGGTAATGGTGCCGTAGTGTGATTACCACATTTGTAATTAAGGTGAGAATAATGGCCCTACCCTACTGTGTTGATGCCTGCATGCTTACCTTCTTACCAAGGTCTGTCAATATAGCCCCCTACCTATACACCTTTCGTGTCAAGTTTCCATGCACACGTTTATTGATAAAGAACGCCATCAGCAGATATGATACATTGATCTAAAAGCATTTTGTAATTTACTTTTTCCTATTAGCTTTGAAATCAATTTGCTTGTTTATCAATAGATCTCTGCCAATTAAAGCAGAGATAAGATCCCTGATTATCACACTGAGTTATGTCAACACGAACACACCTGTCCAGTTACATCCCCGTACACAAGTAGATAATCGTGTTGTTATATATATACTGTCCAGTAACGTCCCCGTATACTAGTAGATAATCGTGTTGTTATATATACTGTCCAGTTACGTCCCTGTACACTAGTAGATAATCGTGTTGTTATATAAATTATTGTCCAGTTACATCCCCGTACACTAGTAGATAATTGTGTTGTTAAATATACTGTCCAGTTATGTCCCCGTACACTAGTAGATAATGGTGTTGTTATATATACTGTCCAGTTACGTCCCTGTACACTAGTAGATAATCGTGTTGTTATATATACTGTCCAGTTACGTCCCCGTACAATAGTAGATAATGGTGTTGTTATATATACTGTCCAGTTACGTCCCTGTACACTAGTAGATAATCGTGTTGTTATATATACTGTCCAGTTACGTTTCCGTACACTAGTAGATAATCGTGTTGTTAAATATACTGTCCAGTTACGTTTCCGTACACTAGTAGATAATGGTGTTGTTAAATATACTGTCCAGTTACGTCCCTGTACACTAGTAGATAATCGTGTTGTTATATATACTGTCCAGTTACGTCCCCGTACACTAGTAGATAATTGTGTTGTTATATATACTGTCCAGTTACGTCCCCATACACTAGTAGATAATGGTGTTGTTATATATACTGTCCAGTTACGTCCCTGTACACTAGTAGATAATCGTGTTGTTAAATATACTGTCCAGTTACGTCCCCATACACTAGTAGATAATGGTGTTGTTATATATACTGTCCAGTTACGTCCCCATACACTAGTAGATAATGGTGTTGTTATATATACTGTCCAGTTACGTCCCTGTACACTAGTAGATAATCGTGTTGTTAAATATACTGTCCAGTTACGTCCCCGTACACTAGTAGATAATCGTGTTGTTAAATGTACTGTCCAGTTACGTCCCCGAACACTAGTAGATAATCGTGTTGTTATATATACTGTCCAGTTACGTTTCCGTACACTAATAGATAATCGTGTTGTTATATATACTGTCCAGTTACGTCCCCGTACACTAATAGATAATCGTGTTGTTAAATATACTGTCCAGTAACTTCCCTGTACACTAGTAGATAATCGTGTTGTTATATATACTGTCCAGTTACGTCCCTGTACACTGGTAGTTAATCGTGTTGTTAAATATACTGTCCAGTTACGTCCCCGTACACTAGTAGATAATCGTGTTGTTAAATATACTGTCCAGTTACGTCCCCGTACACTAGTAGATAATCGTGTTGTTAAATATACTGTCCAGTTACGTCCCCGTACACTAGTAGATAATCGTGTTGTTATATATACTGTCCAGTTACGTCCCTGTACACTGGTAGTTAATCGTGTTGTTAAATATACTGTCCAGTTACGTCCCTGTACACTAGTAGATAATTGTGTTACTATATAAAGACATCTGGGCGTATTACATAAGTACAGTCACCTAGAAATCAGATACTTTATACTTTACATACTAATCTTACAAGAAACCAACCAATTTGGTCACCCTATAGAATTCATTCATAAAAATATTGCCATATAAACACATGAATAATTGTTACAACCGTCATACACCTGGTGTCCAAGCAGTTTTTGAAAGTTGATGTTTTCAAATGCCACAATCTTGACAATATCAACACACATTTTCTTCCGTGTTTGTTTAACTTTATCATAGTGGAATATAAATATAATATCAATATGACTGAAACACATATCAAACCCTTTATATATCAATGGTGACTATCCAATAGTATTATTACCTATTTAAAAGGCTTGATTTATGTTTTCTGAAACAACATTGGTGATATTTAATACAAAAAAAAATTCTTAAATTGTTTGCTCTTTGGGGTGGGGCTGAGGTAGGGTAGGGTGACATATTGGGGGACCAGATAAGAATTATAAAGTAGATCTATATAATATAATATAAGGGGACCAGGGAGGCATTAATTCTCTATATAATATAATATCAGGGGAAAAGGGAGGCATTAATTCTCTATATAATATAATATCAGGGGACCAGGGAGGCATTAATTATCTATATAATATAATATCGGGGACCAGGGAGGCATTAATTATCTATATAATATAATATCAGGGGACCTGAGGGAGGCATTAATTATCTATATAATATAATACCGGGGGACCAGGGAGGCATTAATTATCTATAAATATAATATTGGGGGACCAGGGAGGCATTAATTATCTATATAATATAATATCGGGGACCAGGGAGGCATTAATTATCTATATAATATAATATCCGGGACCAGGGAGGCATTAATTCTCTATATAATATAATATCAGGGGACCAGGGAGGCATCAATTCTCTATATAATATAATATCAGGGGACCAGGGAGGCATCAATTATCTATATAATATAATATCAGGAGGACGGGGAGGCATTAATTATCTATATAATATAATATCGGGGGACCAGGGAGGCATTAATTATCTATATAATATAATATCGGGGGCCTGGAGAGGCATTAATTATCTATAAAATATAATATAGGACTAGGGGACCAGGGAGGCATTAATTATCTATATAATATAATATCGGGGGACCGGGGAGGCATTAATTATCTATATAATATAATATCGGGGGACCAGGGAGGCATTAATTATCTATATAATATAATATCGGGGGACCAGGGAGGCATTAATTTTCTATATAATATAATATCGGGGACCAGGGAGGCATTAATTATCTATATAATATAATATCGGGGGACCAGGGAGGTATTAATTATCTATATAATATAATATCGGGGGACCAGGGAGGTATTAATTATCTATATAATATAATATCGGGGACCAGGGAGGTATTAATTATCTATAAAATATAATATAGGGGGACCAGGGAGGCATTAATTATCTATATAATATAATATTGGGGGACCAGGGAGGCATTAATTATCTATATAATATAATATTGGGGAACCAGGGAGGTATTGATGATCTATATAATATAATATCGGGGGACCAGGGAGGTATTAATTATCTATATAATATAATATTGGGGAACCAGGGAGGTATTAATTATCTATATAATATAATATCGGGGACCAGGGAGGTATTAATTATCTATAAAATATAATATAGGGGGACCAGGGAGGCATTAATTATCTATATAATATAATATTGGGGAACCAGGGAGGTATTGATGATCTATATAATATAATATCGGGGGACCAGGGAGGTATTAATTATCTATATAATATAATATTGGGGAACCAGGGAGGTATTAATTATCTATAAAATATAATATAGGGGGACCAGGGAGGCATTAATTATCTATATAATATAATATCGGGGGACCGGGGAGGCATTAATTATCTATATAATATAATATCGGGGGACCAGGGAGGCATTAATTATCTATATAATATAATATCGGGGGACCAGGGAGGCATTAATTTTCTATATAATATAATATCGGGGACCAGGGAGGCATTGATTATCTATATAATATAATATTGGGGGACCAGGGAGGCATTAATTATCTATATAATATAATATCGGGGACCAGGGAGGCATTGATTATCTATATAATATAATATCGGGGGACCAGGGAGGCATTAATTATCTATATAATATAATATCGGGGACCAGGGAGGCATTAATTATCTATATAATATAATATCAGGGGACCAGGGAGGCATTAATTATCTATATAATATAATATCGGGGACCAGGGAGGCATTACTTTAATTGATATAAGACCAATATAACAAAATTCTTAACAAAAACTAATTGAGATTCCTTGCCTATATTCAAGCATCCCACAGCCTTAAGCTTGCATGACAAAAATACATTTGCCATGTTCATTTTGTCAAATAATTTAATTAACCAAATTCCCAAAATAATGCTTAGTAACATTTTCCAAAGAGTGCTGATTTGATGTTTTTTAAAAACTTGACATAAATCAGTGTTCCCTAAACACCGTGATGATATGCCGGTAATGGCCGATATAACTACCCTGGTCAGAAGATGGATGTTCGGCCAGGAAATCTACTATCTGCCCTTACTGGTAGCAATCTTGTAATAAAGCTTCGGTGCAAATATTGCACAATATTCATCAATTATTCATGTAATTACTCGTAGTTACAAGTATTGTCTATAGAGGAAGGGACTTGTGATGTATAGGGAAGCCTATACTTAAATAGCCGTGTTAGAACAGGGATATGGCCACCATTTAAATGAGATATTGAGAAATATGACAATCTAATACCGCATCATCGGCTCTTAAATCACACCAACTAATGAACCAAAGTTTTCTAACATAAATTGTAGTTAAAAAGTAATGAGAGAAACGTTTTCAAACATAAATTTTCTTTATAACAAGGTCCACATGATTGATTCATTTCCAAACATGGAAAATTCCATCATTTAATAATTACGACATAATAAGACATTACACCGCACTGAAACATTAAACTGGGTAGATTCCAAAACCAAATCAATTTTGGCCCCATTTTTAATAATTATTTCAGCTAACATTAAAAAGAAAACTGCTTGATATATATATAACATAAAAAACAGCAAAGGAAATTAGCAAGAAAGCTTGATATATATATGTAGGTAGAGAAACAATGCTGAGGGAGGATAATGTTTAATTAGGGCTTTGTGACTCAAACTCACAAACTGTAACACCATATCACAGAGAAATAACGAGTGCTCTGTGACTCAAACTCACAATCTCCAACACCATATCACAGAGAAATAACGAGTCTCTGGACCTCAAACTCACAATGTGTAACACCCTATCACAGAGAAATAACGAGTGCTCTGTGACTCAAACTCACAGTCTCCAACACCATATCACAGAGAAATAACGAGTGCTCTGTGACTCAAACTCACAATCTCCAACACCATATCACAGAGAAATAACGAGTGCTCGGTGACTCAAACACACAATCTCCAACACCATATCACAGAGAAATAACGAGTGCTCTGTGACTCAAACACACAATCTCCAACACCATATCACAGAGAAATAACGAGTGCTCTGTGACTCAAACTCACAATCTCCAACACCATATCACAGAGAAATAACGAGTGCTCTGTGACTCAAACACACAATCTCCAACACCATATCACAGAGAAATAACGAGTCTCTGGACCTCAAACTCACAATCTGTAACACCATATCACAGAGAAATAACGAGTGCTCTGTGACTCAAACTCACAATCTGTAACACCATATCACAGAGAAATAACGAGTGCTCTGTGACTCAAACTCACAGTCTCCAACACCATATCACAGAGAAATAACGAGTGCTCTGTGACTCAAACTCACAATCTCCAACACCATATCACAGAGAAATAACGAGTGCTCTGTGACTCAAACTCACAATCTGTAACACCATGTCACAGAGAAATAACGAGTGCTCTGTGACTCAAACTCACAATCTCCAACACCATATCACAGAGAAATAACGAGTGCTCGGTGACTCAAACTCACAATCTGTAACACCATATCACAGAGAAATAACGAGTACTCTGTGACTCAAACTCACAAACTGTAACACCATATCACAGAGAAATAACAGTGCTTTGTGACTCAAACTCACAATCTGTAACACCATATCACAGAGAAATAACGAGTGCTCTGTGACTCAAACTCACAATCTGTAACACCATATCACAGAGAAATAACGAGTGCTCTGTGACTCAAACTCACAATCTCCAACACCATATCACAGAGAAATAACGAGTGCTTGGTGACTCAAACTCACAATCTGTAACACCATATCACAGAGAAATAACGAGTGCTCTGTGACTCAAACTCACAGTCTCCAACACCATATCACAGAGAAATAACGAGTGCTCTGTGACTCAAATTCACAGTCTCCAACACCATATCACAGAGAAATAACGAGTGCTCTGTGACTCAAATTCACAGTCTCCAACACCATATCACAGAGAAATAACGAGTGCTCTGTGACTCAAATTCACAATCTCCAACACCATATCACAGAGAAATAACGAGTGCTCTGTGACTCAATTTCAGTCTCCAACACCATATCACAGAGATATAACGAGTGCTTTGTGACTCAAATTCACAATCTCCAACACCATATCACAGAGAAATAACGAGTGGTCTGTGACTCAAACTCACAATCTGTAACACCATATCACAGAGAAATAACGAGTGCTCTGTGACTCAAACTCACAATCTGTAACACCATATCACAGAGAAATAACGAGTCTCTGGACCTCAAACTCACAATCTGTAACACCATATCACAGAGAAATAACGAATGCTCTGTGACTCAAACTCACAATCTGTAACACCATATCACAGAGAAATAACGAGTCTCTGGACCTCAAACTCACAATCTGTAACACCATATCACAGAGAAATAACGAGTGCTCTGTGACTCAAATTCACAATCTCCAACACCATATCACAGAGAAATAACGAGTGCTCTGTGACTCAAACTCACAATCTCCAACACCATATCACAGAGAAATAACGAGTGCTCTGTGACTCAAATTCACAATCTCCAACACCATATCACAGAGAAATAACGAGTGCTTGGTGACTCAAACTCACAATCTCCAACACCATGTCACAGAGAAATAACGAGTGCTCGATGACTCAAACTCACAATCTGTAACACCATATCACAGAGAAATAACGAGTGCTCGATGACTCAAACTCACAATCTGTTACACCATATCACAGAGAAATAACGAGTGCTCTGTGACTCAAACTCACAATCTCCAACACCATATCACAGAGAGATAACGAGTGCTCTGTGACTCAAACACACAATCTGTAACACCATATCACAGAGAAATAACGAGTGCTCTGTGACTCAAACACACAATCTCCAACACCATATCACAGAGAAATAACAAGTGCTCTGTGACTCAAACTCACGTACAATCTCCAACACCATATCACAGAGAAATAACAAACTACTACATTGCACATCTACATATTACAGTGTAATGTATGCGATAATCATGTGAAAGTTCCGAAAATTTGACCTTCTTTAATTTAAAGACCTTTATAATTAGATGATGACTTTTGTCCTTTGGACTGGTGAGCTTAAACTGAAGATTCCTCAACTATAGATGTTCCAGACCAAATATCAATACTACCTTCCTTACAGACAAAAGGGACTACTTTGAAATTCGCTTCCTTAATATAGACTGAATCCCAATTCACCAAAGGATACTTAACACATATTTGATTAGAATCCTCTTTATTACTACAGAAGAAGGATGTTAAGGATATATCTCCATATCCATTACTTGGACCCATACACGCTGCCTCTATGGGGAGATTCAGGTCATCAAATGATGCCGCAGACCATATTTAGATTGAAGTCATTGCGATGTCCTAAACTACACATGTATCTTTAGTAGCAAAAGTTGATGGATCGTCATGCAGTCAGTCACCATGGCATAAAAAAGTTCAATGTTCCTTTGAGCCAAGTGATTTAACAAAACACAGTTTTATAATATGTTCTCTGAAACCTGTAAGAAACCTTCACAAATCCAATGAACAGATTGTCAGTCAAAACAGTTTCAACATCATACTTTTGTGTATGGAGGATGAAACAGCAATATATATGACCCTGTCTATATTCATCCATAACATCTGTCCAAAAACTTGTTGTTTGTACAAATCAACAACAACACCATAAGTTTATGGTAACCCTAACCACCATAGGGTAACTTACCTCAGGATAATCATCTGTAGTTGACATCGGCTCTGGCATAGAGGTTGACCGCTTGTATCCATAGCCTGCCCAGTGGTCCGAACTGGACGGCAGGGAATGGGGCATCATTCCGTCCGGCATCTGGTCCATGGCTGAACATTCATCTACAATGAAAATAACAGCAACTACACTAAGAGTCCAGAATACAAAAATTCTGTCTACTATCTTATCATAGGCCTGCAGATCATATTCACTTAATTTGGGTGCTGGATCGTGCAGTGGAAATGCACTCACCTTTCGCAATTAGGTGACCGATTGTGACCAAGACTTGATAAATTCTACGATAGAACAAGAATTCAACAGAAATGAATTAATGTGTCGCCTGCGCAGAAAGCTAGGAGATGAATTTTAAAAGAACAGCTTTGATATTCATTGTATATATTCCAAGTGCAATTTGTATAATTTGCCCAATGGATTCCCATGCAATGAACAAACTCTGCACATAAATGATACAGTACATTCCTCTTTATATCATGTTGTATTTGTCAGACAGAAACATGATATTAACAGGTATGTGACATTAAGAGAAACATGTTTTTTCCACTAAATCTAGTGCATTCCAATCTCCATAACTAAAAGTAAGCTATTCAATAGTAACAGTGACCTTGACCTTTGACCTTTTAACATCGAACTTGAAGCAATCCTAAGCAAGCATTTCCTGTAAGAAAGCAATGTATCATGTTTGCCTTTGATTGGCCCAAAGGATCTCAAGTTATCACAAGCAAACCTTTTTTCTATTTATAGTATCAATGACATTTGACCTTTGAACCAGAAAAGCAATCTAAACAAGCACTTTTGGTAAGGAAGCACTGTATGAAGTTTGAGCCTGATTGGCTAAGGAAAACTTGAGTTACATGTATCACATGGAAATAAATCTTCTACTTATAATAACAGCGACCTTGACCTTAGACCTTTAAACCTGCAAAAAAAACAACCCTAAGCAAACAGTTTTGATAAGGAAGCACTTACAAAGTTTGATTGGCCCAAGGGAACTCAAGTTATTGCATGTTATTAATAGTAACAGTGACCTTGATCTTAAACCTTTGAACATGAAAACCTATCCCAAGCGAGGACTTTTGGTAAGGAAGCACTATATGAGGTTTGACTACGATTGGCCGAAGGGAACTCAAGTTATCGCATGGAAATCATTCATTGTGCGGATGATGCCGCCGACACTGCGTGATACCTATATGTCGCCTTTTAGGCAACAAAAAAAGGAATAGTACAGAAGGCAACCTGTTTAACATGGTCATCTCCTCCCACAGTAAAACACTACTTCATCATGGTCATCTCCTCCCACAGTAAAACACTTCTTCATCATGGTCATCTCCTCCCACAGTAAAACACTACTTCATCATGGTCATCTCCTCCCACAGTAAAACACCACTTCATCATGGTCATCTCCTCCCACAGTAAAACACTACTTCATCATGGTCATCTCCTCCCACAGTAAAACACTACTTCATCATGGTCATCTCCTCCCACAGTAAAACACTACTTCATCATGGTCATCTCCTCCCACAGTAAAACACTACTTCATCATGGTCATCTCCTCCCACAGTAAAACACTACTTCATCATGGTCATCTCCTCCCACAGTAAAACACCACTTCATCATGGTCATCTCCTCCCACAGTAAAACACTACTTCATCATGGTCATCTCCTCCCACAGTAAAACACTACTTCATCATGGTCATCTCCTCCCACAGTAAAACACTACTTCATCATGGTCATCTCCTCCCACAGTAAAACACTACTTCATCATGGTCATCTCCTCCCACAGTAAAACACCACTTCATCATGGTCATCTCCTCCCACAGTAAAACACTACTTCATCATGGTCATCTCCTCCCACAGTAAAACACTACTTCATCATGGTCATCCCCTCCCACAGTAAAACACCACTTCATCATGGTGACCCTCCCACAGTAAAACACTACTTCATCATGGTCATCTCCTCCCACAGTAAAACACCACTTCATCATGGTCATCTCCTCCCACAGTAAAACACTACTTCATCATGGTCATCTCCTCCCACAGTAAAACACTACCTTATCATGGTCATCTCCTCCCACAGTAAAACACTACTTCATCATGGTCATCTCCTCCCACAGTAAAACACTACTTCATCATGGTCATCTCCTCCTACAGTAAAACACCACTTCATCATGGTCATCTCCTCCCACAGTAAAACACTACGTCATCATGGTGACCCTCCCACAGTAAAACACTACTTCATCATGGTCATATCCTCCCACAGTAAAACACTACTTCATCATGGTCATCTCCTCCCACAGTAAAACACTACTACATCATGGTCATCTCCTCCCACAGTAAAACACTACTTCATCATGGTCATCTCCTCCCACAGTAAAACACTACTTCATCATGGTCATCTCCTCCCACAGTAAAACACTACTTCATCATGGTCATCTCCTCCCACAGTAAAACACTACTTCATCATGGTCATCTCCTCCCACAGTAAAACACTACTTCATCATGGTCATCTCCTCCCACAGTAAAACACTACTTCATCATGGTCATCTCCCACAGTAAAACACTACTTCATCATGGTCATCTCCTCCCACAGTAAAACACTACTTCATCATGGTCATCTCCTCCCACAGTAAAACACCACTTCATCATGGTCATCTCCTCCCACAGTAAAACACTTCTTCATCATGGTCATATCCTCCCACAGTAAAACACCACTTCATCATGGTCATCTCCTCCCACAGTAAAACACTACTTCATCATGGTCATCTCCTCCCACAGTAAAACACTACTTCATCATGGTCATCTCCTCCCACAGTAAAACACTACTTCATCATGGTCATCTCCTCCCACAGTAAAACACTACTTCATCATGGTCATATCCTCCCACAGTAAAACACCACTTCATCATGGTCATCTCCTCCCACAGTAAAACACTACTTCATCATGGTCATCTCCTCCCACAGTAAAACACTACTTCATCATGGTCATCTCCTCCCACAGTAAAACACTACCTTATCATGGTCATCTCCTCCCACAGTAAAACACTACTTCATCATGGTCATCTCCTCCCACAGTAAAACACTACTTCATCATGGTCATCTCCTCCCACAGTAAAACACTACTTCATCATGGTGACCCTCCCACAGTAAAACACTACTTCATCATGGTCATCCCCTCCCACAGTAAAACACCACTTCATCATGGTGACCCTCCCACAGTAAAACACTACTTCATCATGGTCATCTCCTCCCACAGTAAAACACTACTTCATCATGGTCATCTCCTCCCACAGTAAAACACTACTTCATCATGGTCATCTCCTCCCACAGTAAAACACTACTTCATCATGGTCATCTCCCACAGTAAAACACTACTTCATCATGGTCATCTCCTCCCACAGTAAAACACTACTTCATCATGGTCATCTCCTCCCACAGTAAAACACTACTTCATCATGGTCATCTCCTCCCACAGTAAAACACTACTTCATCATGGTCATCTCCTCCCACAGTAAAACACTACTTCATCATGGTCATCTCCTCCCACAGTAAAACACTACTTCATCATGGTCATCTCCTCCCACAGTAAAACACCACTTCATCATGGTGACCCTCCCACAGTAAAACACTACTTCATCATGGTCATCTCCTCCCACAGTAAAACACTACCTCATCATGGTCATCTCCTCCCACAGTAAAACACTACTTCATCATGGTCATCTCCTCCCACAGTAAAACACTACTTCATCATGGTCATCTCCTCCCACAGTAAAACACTACTTCATCATGGTCATCTCCTCTCACAGTAAAACACCACTTCATCATGGTCATCTCCTCCCACAGTAAAACACTACTTCATCATGGTCATCTCCTCCCAAAGTAAAACACTACTTCATCATGGTCATCTCCTCCCACAGTAAAACACTACTTCATCATGGTCATCTCCTCCCACAGTAAAACACCACTTCATCATGGTCATCTCCCACAGTAAAACACTACTTCATCATGGTCATCTCCTCCCAAAGTAAAACACCACTTCATCATGGTCATCTCCTCCCACAGTAAAACACTTCTTCATCATGGTCATCTCCTCCCACAGTAAAACACTACTTCATCATGGTCATCTCCTCCCACAGTAAAACACTACTTCATCACGGTCATCTCCTCCCACAGTAAAACACTACTTCATCATGGTCATCTCCTCCCACAGTAAAACACTACTTCATCATGGTCATCTCCTCCTACAGTAAAACACTACTTCATCATGGTCATCTCCTCCCACAGTAAAACACTACTTCATCATGGTCATCTCCTCCCACAGTAAAACACTACTTCATCATGGTCATCTCCTCCCACAGTAAAACACCACTTCATCATGGTCATCTCCTCCCACAGTAAAACACCACTTCATCATGGTCATCTCCTCCCACAGTAAAACACTACTTCATCATGGTCATCTCCTCCCACAGTAAAACACCACTTCATTATGGTCATCTCATCCCACAGTAAAACACTACTTCATCATGGTGACCCTCCCACAGTAAAACACTACTTCATCATGGTCATCTCCTCCCACAGTAAAACACTACTTCATCATGGTCATCTCCTCCCACAGTAAAACACTACTTCATCATGGTCATCTCCTCCCACAGTAAAACACCACTTCATCATGGTCATCTCCTCCCACAGTAAAACACTACTTCATCATGGTCATCTCCTCCCACAGTAAAACACTACTTCATCATGGTCATCTCCTCTCACAATAAAACATCGCTTCATCATGGTCATCTCCTCCCACAGTAAAACACTACTTCATCATGGTCATCTCCTCCCACAGTAAAACACTACTTCATCATGGTCATCTCCTCCCACAGTAAAACACTACTTCATCATGGTCATCTCCTCCCACAGTAAAACACTACTTCATCATGGTCATCTCCTCCCACAGTAAAACACTACTTCATCATGGTCATCTCCTCCCACAGTAAAACACTACTTCATCATCGTCAACAAGAGTCACAGATATACATAAAAGAACTTAATGGTAAAATGGTACTCAATTTAATAGCCATATAATATTGGAAGATTATAAATTCATTTTACCACTCAATGGTATAATTTTTTATGATGATACTCGATTTACTATAATATTGGGTGATAACAAAAGGACTTGGATACAGCAGGAACTTTTTGATTTCTGGATTTTGAGAAAGTTTAACCCAAGATATGAACACAATTTGCATTACACAGATATTATAAAAGCAGGCAGCCGTACAACAAATACAGACATGAAGTCTCGGATTACAGAGCACCACTGAATAGGGAATATCTTCAGAAAAATATTGCAAAAACAGTTTTTGTGTAAATTTTCAGAGAAATTGCAATCATATCCCTTTAATTGTTTCTTGGAGATAAAAGCTGGATATGTCGGAACTGACGCCTAAAATCTGGGCGACAGGCGATGGTGGCTGTAAGGGACTGTCTGTCTGGCGACACGTCTTTGTGGATCTGTCACGCCCGTCCAGTCCCCAGGGTCTCATATTACACCTCTATTTCTTTGCCCTTACAAAATTCGAAAAGTTTCTTTATTCTTTTGAATATGTTGAAATGATTTCATTGGATTTCCTTCATGGTCTTGCACAACTTCTGCTTTTAATTTTTTTTCTTCTAAATTAATTTTTAGTTGTTAGTTTTATGCCAATTTTCATATTAGATTCTTCTGAAAGCAGAGACCCAAAAGTGGAATTCAGAAAGCAATCAAAAGTAAAATATGTAAGAGAAATATTATTTGGTCTGATTATACTGCATCAGTAACTATGTGTGTCACATTGATGGACCAATCATGGCGGTAATAAGCGACACACATGCTGATGACGTCCGTCACATGCTCACGACATATTCCGCTTTGTAACAATACAAACACCATTTCTCACTAACTTGAGCTTTTTTTTATAATAAAAAATTTTGCAACCATCAAGACTCATTGCAGGAAACCAATTAAAATTGAATAAATTCAATCCCACCACTAAACTAAGTCTGATACTAAACCAAAGAGAAAGGTATAATTGGCCTGTATCAATCAGAAGCAAATTAGTATCTAGTGTGTTTTACATGATAACTGATAGTCTTGGTATCAGAAATGAAGTTAAACACTTAGGAAACATCATTTCTATAATCCTGGTCCTACTATCCCAAGTACTATCCACCTTAGTCCTACTATTCCTAATCCTACTATCTCTAGTCCTACTATCCCTAGTCCTACTATCCCAAGTCCTACTATCCCTGTCCTTATATCCCTAGTCCTACTATCACTAGTCCTACTATCCCCAGTCCTACCATCCCAAGTCCTACTATCCCTGTCCTTATATCCCTAGTCCTACTATCACTAGTCCTACTATCCCCAGTCCTACTATCCCAAGTCCTACTATCCCTGTCCTTATATCTCTAGTCCTATTATCCCAAGTCCTACTATCCCTGTCCTACTATCCCAAGTCCTACTATCCCTAGTCCTACTATCCCTAGTCCTACTATCCCTAGTCCTACTATCCCAAGTCCTACTATCCCTGTCCTTCTATCCCTAGTCCTACTATCCCTAGTTCTACCATCCCCAGTCCTACCATCCCTAGTTCTACTATCCCTAGTCCTACTATCCCAAGTCCTACTATCCCCAGTCCTACTATCCCCAATCCTACTATCCCCAGTCCTACTATCCCTGTCCTACTATCCCAAGTCCTACTATCCCAAGTCCTACTATCCCCAGTCCTACTATCCCCAGTCCTACTATCCCTAGTCCTACTATCCCAAGTCCTACTATCCCTGTCCTTCTATCCCAAGTCCTACTATCCCTAGTCCTACTATCCCCAGTCCTACTATCTCTAGTCCTACTATCCCCAGTCCTACTATCCCCAGTCCTACTATCCCCAGTCCTACTATCCCAAGTCCTACTATCCCAAGTCCTACTATCCCAAGTCCTACTATCCCGAGTCCTACTATCCCCAGTCCTACTATCCCAAGTCCTACTATCCCCAGTACTATCAACCCTAGTCCTACTATCCCTACTCCTACTATACCTAGTCCTACTATCCCCTGTCCTACTATCCCCAGTCCTACTATCTCAAGTCCTACTATCCCCAGTACTATCAACCCTAGTCCTACTATCCCTACTCCTACTATACCTAGTCCTACTATCCCCTGTCCTACTATCCCCAGTCCTACTATTCCTAATCCTACTATCCCCAGTCCTACTATCCCTAGTCCTACTATCCCCAGTCCTATTATCCCCAGTCCTACTATCCCTAGTCCTACTATCCCTAGTCCTACTATCTCTAGTCCTACTATCCCTAGTCCTACTATCCCCAGTCCTACTATCCCTAGTCCTACTATCCCCAGTCCTACTATCCCTAGTCCTACTATCCCCAGTCCTACTATCCCTAGTCCTACTATCCCCAGTCCTACTATCCCCAGTCCTACTATTCCAGTCCTACTACACTACTGCCCAGCAAAGTCATTACAAATCTATTACAAACCCATTACAAACCCATTTAAAACACTGTTTCCATTAAAATTGGCCATTATTTCTCGTTTCCTTTTTTGGGACAAACCTGGAGTTAAGTAATGTAATGGGCATTATTTTTCTAAATTTCAATTACTTTCCTATTAATATTTTCTTTGTAATGGTCATTAACAAAATAATGGCCATTACTTCATGTTTTGTATTTTTTTTAATGGCCTTTATTCTGTTTGTAATGGCCATTAGAGTGGAGTCATCATAATGTTATGGCCATTACTAACTGTGGATTTTATGTACTCCCATAACATTTTCAATTTAATACCCACAACAAATTATAATCACAATGCAATGGCCATTACTTATTGGTAGCTTCATGTAATGCCCATTACATTTTCCATTTAATGGCCATAACAAATTAGGGTCACAATGTAATGGCCATTACTTATTTGTACCTTCATGTAATGCCCATTACATTTTCCATTTAAAGACCATAACAAATTATGGTCATAATGCAATAGCCATTACTGAATGGTGCCTTTATGTAATGCCATTACATTTTTTCATTCTGATGTGCAATTCCTCATAAGTAACATTTTTTTCATGTAATGGCCATTACAATTGTTACAAATATCATCACATCATATTGTAATACATAATTATGACAATATTCAATATACTACCATGAATTGTTGGCCTTAAATTAATGTATTATTTCAGTATCTTATTTTTTATTATATTGTTATTGTTTAATTCCATGTCTATATTACAATTTTGTTGTTAGCTTTAAAGAAGAATAAGGAAACTGTACAGGCTTACTAAACACCTTTACAATAAGAAAACTTCAAATTTCCCGCCAAAATTTCCCGCCAAATTTTTCCCGCCCAATAACTTCAAGCAGGAGAGTTCCAATACATGGCAGCCATGAGGCTTTTCTCACACAGATGAACATGTTATTTTACAAATGAAGGGAAGTATTTATCTTTAATACCTGGTTCATGATTAATACAAGACTACCAGGAAATGATTTATTCAACTCTGGAAGTATGTCAACCTGTTTATAGGTAAGAATTAACTTAAAACCAATCACCATGCATGTGACCTAAATTTACATAGTGTACATTATATTCAAACAGCTTTGCCATTTCTTAAATTGTATTGCCTATTTATCTAAATTGTACAACCACACATCATATGTACATTGAGAATTAATGCAATAATGAACATAAATCACTCTTACATGTATCTGAAGAATATTAAAAGGATTTTGGGTCCACATGATTGTGTACAATACCCATTTTTGAAGCATTTATAAATTTGAAACAAATGATGGATCAATTTGAATGCAATTTTTAATGGAAGGACTACAAGTACAAGGATATTGTCAAACATGCATAGTGATACAGTTCATGACAAACTTTGATGAAAATAAGTGGTAAAATGCATTTTCTAAATTTTCTGAATGCGTCTCATGTAATGGTTACATGTAGGTCCATTAATTTTGTATACCTGTATATATATAATGGCCATTACACTTTTGTTTGTAAAAACGTAATGGCCATTACAATTATGTTGATCTCTGAACAGTTTTTGTACTTTAAAAGTAATGGTCATTATATTTGTAAAACTTATGGCCATTAAAGTGTATTTTCTTGTAATGGGTCTATTAGTTTTGTACACCTTTAATGGCCATTACACCTTTTCTGACGAAATGTAATGGCCATTACAGAGTACACTTCAGAAAGTAATGACACTGTTAATGGGCATTACAAAAATGGTTTTGCTCCAAACCTAATGGCCATTACATTACACCAAAACGTTTAATGCCCATTACACCATAAGGTTTAATGCCCATTGCATTGAAAACTAATTATTGATGGCCCTATTACATTGTAATGGCAATTACTTAGTGAAAACTTTAATGGGTTTGTAATGGGTTTGGCCATTACTTTAGGGGCCATTAAAGGTGTACAAAAGTAATCCCAACATATGTAATGGCTTTTTAATGGGTTTGTAATGGGCAATTTGACAGTAGTGCTAGTAGTCCTACTAACCCTAGTCCTACTATCCCTAGTCCTACTATACATAATATTGATCTCACCTTACACAATGAGTGGTTGTTATGGTATTGATCTCACCTTACACAATGAGTGGTTGTTATGGTATTTATCTCACCTTACACAATGAGTGGTTGTTATGGTATTTATCTCACCTTACACAATGAGTGGTTGTTAGATATAGTATTTATCTCACCTTACACAATGAGTGGTTGTTATGGTATTTATCTCACCTTACACAATGAGTGGCTGTTATGGTATTTATCTCACCTGACACAATGAGCGGTTGTTAGATATAGTATTTATCTCACCTTACACAATGAGTGGTTGTTATGGTATTTATCTCACCTTACACAATGAGTGGTTGTTAGATATGATATTTATCTCACCTTACACAATGAGTGGTTGTTATGGTATTTATCTCACCTTACACAATGAGTGGTTGTTAGATATGGTATTTATCTCACCTTACACAATGAGTGGTTGTTATGGTATTTATCTCACCTTACACAATGAGTGGTTGTAAGATATAGTATTTATCTCACCTTACACAATGAATGGTTGTTAGATATAGTATTTATCTCACCTTACACAATGAGTGGTTGTTATGGTATTTATCTCACCTTACACAATGAGTGGTTGTTAGATATGATATTTATCTCACCTTACACAATGAGTGGTTGTTATGGTATTTATCTCACCTTACACAATGAGTGGTTGTTAGATATGGTATTTATCTCACCTTACACAATGAGTGGTTGTTAGATATAGTATTTATCTTACCTTACACAATGAGTGGTTGCTAGATATGGTATTTATCTCACCTTAAACAATGATTGGTTGTAAGATATAGTATTTATCTCACCTTACACAATGAGTGGTTGTTAGATATGGTATTTATCTCACCTTACACAATGAGTGGTTGTTAGATATAGTATTTATCTCACCTTACACAATGAGTGGTTGTTAGATATAGTATTTATCTCACCTTACACAATGAGTGGTTGTTAGATATAGTATTTATCTCACCTTACACAATGAGTGGTTGTTAGATATAGTATTTATCTCGCCTTACACAATGAGTGGTTGTTATAGTATTTATCTCGCCTTACACAATGAGTGGTTGTTATGGTATTTATCTCGCCTTACACAATGAGTGGTTGTTAGATATAGTATTTATCTCACCTTACACAATGAGTGGTTGTTATGGTATTTATCTCACCTTACACAATGAGTAGTTGTTATAGATATGGTATTTATCTCACCTTACACAATGAGCGGTTGTTATGGTATTTATTTCACCTTACACAATGAGTGGTTGTTATGGTATTTATCTCACCTTACACAATGAGTGGTTGTTAGATATGGTATTTATCTCCTTGGCTGACTTTTCTAAATTAAATAACGATAGTGAAGTAAATACATATCAGAAAAATTTGGATCTCTGCGAATGTGCTTCCCGCCACATGACTTAGACACAATGAGCAAGCTTCGATACCTAGGGTACTATTTCAAAACAACATTATGTTTTCTGAAGTCAGTGCTGACATGGAATCGTTTTTCTCATACTTGGTATATAAATTTTAGTATTTGAGATGTTTTGTTTTTAAAAAATCACTATCACGATCCATAAATAATACTATCAGTGTTTATTTCCTCCAAGCCATTCAGGAGTAAATGGTTTTCCAGCTAATAAAATACATGACTTCTTGACATATTCTTAAGCCTATCATATCCTAGGGGTTCCATTTAAACTACTGTTGGAGTTGGAGACCTTTGCTGATATTAGGAATCTTTTCTTCACTTCATCGACAGAGTTGTTTTCGTTTACTTCTGATACAAATATAGCATTGAAATCATGGAGAGAATTTACCCTTGTTGGACATGTTACTACATTGCTCCTGAATCTGTAATGGTGGAGAGGATCAGTAAACAACAGTAACAGTTTCAGCAGCAGCAGCCTACATACATCACCTGGACATGATTTAATGACTTTGAAGTGATTCCTGAGGATGTAAACAATAGAAAAGATACCTATTTGTGTTGTGAAGAGGAAAGTGTAGTTCTGGTCAAAGTTCAAAATATCAACCAATCAAAAGCCTGAAAGTCATTTCTCACTGGTAGTATATCAATATATTCATCAAACAACTCAGCACACGTCCACAAGGAGCCAACATTGGAGAAAAATAATCATATGTTGGGGTCAATGTTATCTGGGGGTCAAGGTCAAATACTTGACCTACAAATATTTGGTTTGAGATAATTTACATTGAAGTTGTTTCAATAATGAGAATATTTGCAAGGAGAAATTGAAGGTCAAGCGAGGCATCTATTATAAGAGTGGTTGTCTTGGTTGATCTTAGGTTTCTGGTCAAAATGCAAAGTAAACTAAATTACCACGCAAAATTCAATTACGATTGAGTTTAAAACTATTTCTAACCCGAGTAATACACTTATATTGCCAACAGATATGCCATGTTTTATTTTTACGACTGGCCTCACCAACAACCCTGCTGTCCTAAATTCTACAGTTGTAATGTGACATCTCTTTTTTTGCAATGCAAGCTTTTCAGAATCTCTCAGTTTTATTTGTGTTTGTTTTCAGAATCTCTCAGTTTAATTGTATGTGTGTTTGGTGCTCATTTACTTTCTTTTGAATGAAAATTCAAAATTAACTCTTATAGATTTGTAAAGCAAAAACTAAAATTAAGAAAAGGACAAGATAGTGTGTTTTGTAAAAAGAAAATACAAAATCTGGATTTACGATGTATTGTGTAACTTACTAATATAACCATTGTATAAACATGTACATTATCATATGTATACCCAAAAGGAAAAACAAACTTGAAGCTATGTCATTGTAAACATTGACATAACGAGAGTGATATGTCTGATATTGACATCAGACATTGGTATTGATGTGGTGTATGATTTTAACAACACGAAGACATCTGAACAACATTAACAGTGCGAGGTGTGTTAAACATCTGATATATTACAGCTCCATTATGAATATAATTAATAAGTTTCTCTTCAGTCAGCAGCCAATCAGCCTGCTGCTACTTTCAATTGTCAACATTTTTTTCATATTTCATTAAGATGAAACTTAACAAAGTTCAAGAAGTCAAATTTGAACATCTTAAATAAAAGATTGGGAAGCTTGGAGATTTAGATACATTTTATAAGTCTTAATTCTTCATTAGATAATGGGACATCAAAGTTACTTATCATGATATATTATTGACTTTTTAAACATCAATGATTTATGTATATATATCCCAGAATTCTCAGCAAGTTCTCCCTCAACAGCTGTGTTCTGTAACCAGAATGCCACAATGGCATGCGTTAATTATGATTTATGTTAAAATTTTCCAAGTACAACAGTAATGATTAATTTTGTTCAGAGTAAATGAGAGCACAAAACATTATTACAGTAAAGTTATGTCCAGACATCAATCTACCAATCTTACAACAACAACCACCTAATTCTGTCCAACAATCACTGATTATATAGCCAGCCTAAATACAACACCATCCACCTAATTCTGTTCAATAATCACTGATTAAAGCCAGCCTAAATACAACAACATCCATCTAATTCTGTCCAACAATCACTGATTATAGCCAGTCTAAATACAACACCATCCACCTAATTCTGTCCAACAATCACTAATTATATAGCCAGCCTAATAGAACACCATCCACCTAATTCTGTCCAACAATCACTGATTATAGCCAGTCTAAATACAACACCATCCACCTAATTCTGTCCAACAATCACTGATTATAGCTAGCCTAAATACAACAACATCCACCTAATTCTGTCCAACAATCACTGATTATAGCCAGCCTAATACAACAACATCCACCTAATTCTGTCCAACAATCACTGATTATAGCCAGTCTTATAATACAACAACATCCACCTAATTCTGTCCAACAATCACTGATTAAAGCCAGCCTAATACAACAACATCCACCTAATTCTGTCCAACAATCACTGATTATAGCCAGCCTAAATACGACACCATCCACCTAATTCTGTCCAATAATCACTGATTATATAGCCAGCCTAATACAACAACATCCACCTAATTCTGTCCAATAATCACTGATTATATAGCCAGCCTAATACAACAACATCCACCTAATTCTGTCCAATAATCACTGATTATATAGCCAGCCTAAATACAACACCATCCACCTAATTCTGTCCAATAATCACTGATTATATAGCCAGCCTAATACAACAACATCCACCTAATTCTGTCCAACAATCACTGATTATAGCCAGTCTAAATACAACACCATCCACCTAATTCTGTCCAACAATCACTAATTATATAGCCAGCCTAATACAACACCATCCACCTAATTCTGTCCAACAATCACTGATTATAGCCAGTCTAAATACAACACCATCCACCTAATTCTGTCCAACAATCACTGATTATAGCCAGCCTAAATACAACAACATCCACCTAATTCTGTCCAACAATCACTGATTATATAGCCAGACTAATACAACACCATCCACCTAATTCTGTCCAACAATCACTGATTATATAGCCAGCCTAATACAACAACATCCACCTAATTCTGTCCAACAATCACTGATTATAGCCAGCCTTAATACAACAACATCCACCTAATTCTGTCCAACAATCACTGATTATATAGCCAGCCTAATACAACACCATCCACCTAATTCTGTCCAACAATCACTGATTATATAGCCAGCCTAATACAACACCATCCACCTAATTCTGTCCAACAATCACTGATTATAGCTAGCCTAAATACAACAACATCCACCTAATTCTGTCCAACAATCACTGATTATATAGCCAGACTAATACAACACCATCCACCTAATTCTGTCCAACAATCACTGATTATATAGCCAGCCTGAATACAACACCATTCACCTAATTCTGTCCCAACAATCACTGATTATAGCTAGCCTAAATACAACAACATCCACCTAATTCTGTCCAACAATCACTGATTATATAGCCAGACTAATACAACACCATCCACCTAATTCTGTCCAACAATCACTGATTATATAGCCAGACTAATACAACACCATCCACCTAATTCTGTCCAACAATCACTGATTATAGCTAGCCTGAATACAACACCATCCACCTAATTCTGTCCAACAATCACTGATTATAGCTAGCCTAAATACAACACCATCCACCTAATTCTGTCCAACAATCACTGATTATAGCTAGCCTAAATACAACAACATCCACCTAATTCTGTCCAACAATCACTGATTATAGCTAGCCTAAATACAACACCATCCACCTAATTCTGTCCAACAATCACTGATTATAGCTAGCCTAAATACAACACCATCCACCTAATTCTTTCCAACAATCACTGATTATAGCTAGCCTAAATACAACAACATCCACCTAATTCTGTCCAACAATCACTGATAATAGTCAGCCTAAATACAACAACATCCACCTAATTCTGTCCAACAATCACTGATTATAGCCTGCCTAATGCAACAACATCCACCTAATTCTGTCCAACAATAAGTGATTAAAGCCAGCCTAATACAATAACATCGCCCACAATTTAGCCCAGCATCCCTCTATCAGCCTTACTTTAACATCCACCTAATTCTGTCCAACATCACTGCCAGCCTTATTTTAACCCATTCAACCCTATGAAACTTTAGTGGACTCTGCAGTCATTCATTTTTCATTTGAAGTCCAATGAGGTCAGTAGGGGTGAAAGGGTTAACGACGTCCACAAAAATCTGTCTCACATCACCCTACCACTTCAACCTTACATTTAACAACACTCACATAAATCTGTCCAACATCACTCTACCAGCCTTACATCAACAACATCCACCTAATTCTGTCCAACATCACTCTACCAGCCTTACATCAATAACATCCACATAATTATGTCCAACATCACTCTACCAGCCTTACATCAATAACATCCACATAATTATGTCCAACATCACTCTACCAGCCTTACATCAACAACATCCACCTAATTCTGTCCACCATCACTCTACCAGCCTTACATCAACAACATCCACATAAATCTGTCCAACATCACTCTACCAGCCTTACATCAACAACATCCACATAATTCTGCCCAAAATCACTCTACCAGCCTTACATCAACAACATCCACATAATTCTGTCCAACATCACTCTACCAGCCTTACATCAACAACATCCACATAATTCTGTCCAACATCACTCTACCAATATTTCATCAACAACATCCACATAAATCTTCCAACATCACTCTACCAGCCTTACATCAACAACATCCACATAAATCTGTCCAACATCACTCTACCAGCCTTACATCAACAACATCCACACAATTCTGTCAAATATCACTCTACCAGCCTTACATCAACAACATCCACATAAATCTGTCCACCATCACTCTACCAGCCTTACATCAACAATATCCACATAATTCTGTCCAACATCACTCTACCAGCCTTACATCAACAATATCCACATAATTCTGTCCAACATCACTCTACCAACATTTCATCAACAACATCCACATAAATCTGTCCAACATCACTCTACCAGCCTTAATACATCAACAACATCCACATAATTCTGTCCAACATCACTCTACCAGCCTTACATCAACAACATCCACATAAATCTGTCCAACATCACTCTACCAGCCTTACATCAACAACATCCACATAATTCTGTCCAACATCACTCTACCAACATTACATCAACAACATCCACATAATTCTGTCCAACATCACTCTACCAGCCTTACATCAACAACATCCACATAAATCTGTCCAACATCACTCTACCAGCCTTACATCAACAACATCCACATAAATCTGTCCAACATCAATCTACCAACATTTCATCAACAACATCCACATAATTAATTCTGTCTGACATTTAACCTACCAGTTATTTGTTTTTGTTCCATATCCTTTTATCAATGATTTCCACATATTTTTATCCATCATTGCTCTATAGCATCATCAACTAATAATCAGAAAATAACTTTCACTTCTTTTGTAATACAAGGTCAACATAGGAGAGAGAAACATTTGGAAGGTTAAATAAAAACTAAACACTGTACAATAGAGCATTAAGTCTGCTTAAATAAAGGTTAAAAATATGGAGTTCAGCTAAAGCGACCATGATCTAATTTGCAAGGAAATGTTTAAGAATTAAGAGGTCCTTTTTTACACATATAACAGTAATTAAGGTTGGTTGGCGGAAACAACTTATTTACATGTGAGCTGCTGATCCCGTTGAACCTAAGTAAGCATCAACGACTATATAACCTGTATAGTGAACAAGCATCATTGTAGAACCCCAGGAATCTATCAATTTTAGATTCTGGAAAGTGTCATGCATGTTTTGCATAATAATACACTATGAGTTCAGGTAATAATTGAAATTGTATAAGCTAAGATAAGAACTGACATATTTCAATCAATTTTTGGGAAGACGTTATCATATGAAATATATCACATTTCTGTTTTAATACCTTGTAAATATTCATTAGAAATTATCATTTATTAACGGAAACTTTTATCAACTGCAAAGTTACCGATCAGTGCAGTACAATACTCTATCATAAATTAATGAATATCAACAAAACATCTAAGATCTGTGTGCATGAGTCTACTTCTTAACAGCAACACTTATCTTAAGTGTTGTAAAACATTGAATCTTTTTATGTGAACAAGTCTACTTCTTAGCAGCTTATATATACACTATTATCTTAATTAAAACTGTAAAACATTGAATTTCTATGTGAATATATCTACTTCTTAGCAACTTACACTTTAATCATAAAAACTATAAAACATTGAATTTCTGCGTAAATATAAGTCTATACTTCTTACATGTAACAGCTACACTAATTGTAAGTGTTGTAAAACATCCAAGTTCTGTATGCAGGAGACTACTTATTCTTGCCAGCAACCCTTATATTTGAATGTACATGGTAATTAAAACATCCAGAACAACAAAACAAAACATTATAATGCAATACACATATCCTAGTTTGTCAAACCTTTTTTATCAAAAATAAAGATAACTAGAACTGTCGCCAGGATGGCTGACTAATACCCCCGCAACCTGCACGAGTCAATGGTGAATTGGAACTGTTAACTAGAGGCTAACAAAGATAACCCAGTAATATAGTGACCAGTTGCCATAGCAACCATAATTTTGAGAAAAAGAAAGTGGCATGCACATCTACACATGCATGGTCCTCTATATTTGTGTGAAGTTTCATTGAAATCGGCCCTTCGGTTTAGGAGGAGTTGTCCGGACAAACTTAAAGTTATGGTTCTTATCGGAAAACCTGTTTATAGTGACCAGTTGCCATAGCAACCATAATTTTGAAAAAAAAGAAAGTGGCATGCACATCTACACATGGTCCTCTATATTTGTGTGAAGTTTCATTGAAATTGGCCATTTAGTTTAGGAGGAGTTATCCGGACAAACTTAAAGTTATGGTTCTTATCGGAAAACCTGTTTACAGTGACCAGTTGCCATAGCAACCATAATTTTGTGAAAAATAAAGTGGCATGCACATCTACACATGATCATTAATATCTGTGTGAAGTTTCATCGGAATTGGCCAATCAGTTTAGGAGGAGTTGTCCGGACAAAATGCATCCCAGTTTAGGAGGAGTTGTCCGGACAAAATGCATCTACAGACAGACGGACGGACGGACGGACAGACAACCTGACTTCGTTGCGGGGGTATAAAAATAAAAAATAAATAAGGGTGTACAAAAGTCATGGGTCCATGCAGTTTTTAAGTAAACAACTCTCAAGTAGAATTGATAAATTAAACAAGAGATCCCAGAGGGATCTTGGCGCCCACCATTGAATGTTCTTCATAGGTTCCATGTCAGATTGCTCTTTTCTCTACTTTTCTCTTCTTCTAAGTCTTACTAATCTGTGTAAATTCAGAAGAAACCTCTAGTTCTTTTCAAACAAGGGAAACCTATATATAAAATTTAAGATTTAGGCACCAAGGGGAACCTATATATGGAATTTGAGAAAGATTCCTTCAGTACTTTCTGAGAAATAGCGATAACAAACTTCAATTGTCAAAATCCAAGATGGCTGCCTGTCGGCCATGTTTTTTTTTCTGATTGGTCTCAAAATGCAATATGCATAACAAGGCACGAAGGGGAACCTACATATGAAATTTCAGGAAGATCCCTTCAGTGCTTTCTGAGAATTAGCGATAACAAACTTCAATTGTCAAAATCCAAGATGACTGCCTGTTGGCCATGTTGTTTTCTGATTGGTCTCAAAATGCAATATGCATAACTAGGCACCAAGGGAAACCTACATATGACATTTGAGAATGATCCCTTCAGTACTTTTTCAAAAATAGCGATAACAAACTTCAATGGTCAAAATCCAAGATGGCTGCCTGTCGGCCATGTTGTTTTCTGATCAATCCCAAAATGCAATATGCATAACTAGGCACCAAGGGAAACCAACATATGAAATTTGAGAAAGATCCCTTCAGTACTTTCTCAGAAATAGCGATAACAAACTTCAATGGTCAAAATCCAAGATGGCCGCCTGTCGGCCATGTTGTTTTCCGATCGATCCCAAAATGCAATATGCATAACTAGGCACCAAGGGAAACCAACATATGAAATTTGAGAAAGATCCCTTCAGTACTTTCTCAAAAATAGCGATAACAAACTTCAATGGTCAAAATCCAAGATGGCTGCCTGTCGGCCATGTTGTTTTACGATCGGTCCCAAAATACAATATGCATAACTAGGCACCAAGGGAAACCCACATATGAAATTTGAGAAATATCCCTTCAGTACTTTCTCAGAAATAGCGATAACAAACTTCAATGGTCAAAATCCAAGATGGCTGCCTGTCGGCCATGTTGTTTTCCGATCGGTCCCAAAATGCAATATGCATAACTAGGCACCAAGGGAAACCCACATATGAAATTTGAGAAATATCCCTTCAGTACTTTCTCAGAAATAGCAATAACAAACTTCAATTGTCAAAATCCAAGATGGCTGCCTGTCGGCCATGTTGTCTTCCGATCGGTCCCAAAATGCAATATGCATAACTAGGCACCAAGGGGAACCTACATATGAAATTTGAGAAAGATCCCTTCAGTACTTTCGGAGGATTAGCGATAACAAGAATTGTTTACGGACGGACGGACGGACGGACCACGGACCACGGACGCAGGGCGATTTGAATAGCCCACCATCTGATGATGGTGGGCTAAAAATACCTGACAATACTGTGTGTGACTGTGACTGTGTGTGACTGTGACTGTGTGTGACTGTGTGTGACTGTGTGTGACTGTGACTGTGTGTGACTGTGTGTGACTGTTTGTGACTGTGTGTGACTGTGACTGTGTGTGACTGTGTGTGACTGTGACTGTGTGTGACTGTGACTGTGTGTGACTGTGTGTGACTGTGACTGTGTGTGACTATTGTCATCATACAAAAATCACATTTCTCGCATCATAATCAAGGTAAAAGGTTCATATATTTGTTTCTTACACATTACATGGTAATTAAAACAGGTTTTATATATAGATCATATATGCTTTTGTCACATTTCTTCTACCTGTTTTTACTTTGAGATCCTTTTCACATTAATTCTATAATGCTGCCAAACTACATACATATATACAGATACAGATATGTGGTGTTTATGGAATACTTTGATACTTACTTTTTATTCATTTATCTGCAATATTTATGTTTTCCAACCCAATCAGAAACATGTACAGTGTATATCTAAATATTTTTTACCTATATCACAGAGTTTTATAGCTATGAAATATCATAAAGTTTAATTTGAAAATGAAGAAGTGTTGGAGCAGTTGGGTACAGATCTGAGGACAAACAAGGAACTGACCCTGGGGATTAACTAACAATTTACGGTCATTGATTAAAACAGATACCAAGCTATATAGGTATTGTAGAGTCAGCCAAACTCTCAATGAAGTATAGCAGTCACACACTGGAATACTTCCAAAATAAATAAGTCTGATTTTAATTATACAATAAAACTCAATTCAAGTCCTTGCAGAGCACCTGTTTCCAATTGAAATAAGACTTAGTTTGAGCAACCTCCATAAGTAAGTGTGCCAATTTGAGAAATGGTAAATAAGCTTTACAAGTACATGGGAAAGGAAAGTATTTAAATGTCAAGATCCTTACTAACACAATTAAAACCAATCCCTTCAAAAATATAATTAACCGACAAACTCTTTTAAATACCAACACTGCTAACTGACAAAATCTTATACCTTTTAAGTATCAACAATGTTAACTGACAAAATCCTTTACCTTTTAAATATCAAAACTGTTAACTGACAAAATCTTATATCTTTTAAATATCAACACTTTTAACTGACAAAATTCTTTACCTTTTAAATATCAACAATGTTAACTGACAAAATCCATTACCTTTTAAATATCAAAACTGTTAACTGACAAAATCCTTTACCTTTTAAATATCACCACTTTTAACTGACAAAACCCTTTACCTTTTAAATATCAAAACTGTTAATTGACAAAATCTTTTACTTTTTAAATATCAAAACTTTTAACTGACAAAATCCTTTACTTTTTAAATATCAACAATGTTAACTGACAAAAGCCCATACCTTTTAAATATCAACAATGTTAATTGACAAAATCCTTTACCTTTTAAATATCAACACTGTTAACTGACAAAATAATTTAACTTTTATATATCAACAATGTTAACTGACAAAATCCATTACCTTTTAAATATCAAAAGTGTTAACTGACAAAATCCTTTACCTTTTAAATATCACCACTTTTAACTGACAAAACCCTTTACCTTTTAAATATCAAAACTGTTAATTGACAAAATCTTTTACTTTTTAAATATCAAAACTTTTAACTGACAAAATCCTTTACTTTTTAAATATCAACAATGTTAACTGACAAAAGCCCATACCTTTTAAATATCAACAATGTTAATTGACAAAATCCTTTACCTTTTAAATATCAACACTGTTAACTGACAAAATAATCTAACTTTTAAATATCAACACTGTTAACTGACAAAATAATTTACCTTTTTCAATATCAACAATGTTAAGTGACAAAATCCTTTACCTTTTAAATATCACCACTTTTAACTGACAAAACCCTTTACCTTTTAAATATCAAAACTGTTAACTGACAAAATCCCATACCTTTTAAATATCAAAACTGTTAACTGACAAAATCCCATACCTTTTAAATATCAAAACTGTTAATTGACAAAATCCCATACCTTTTAAATATCAAAACTGTTAATTGACAAAATCCCATACCTTTTAAATATCAACATTACTAATTGACAAAATCTGATACCTTTTAAATATCAACAATGTTAACTGACAAAATCAAAAACATGTGAAATATAAATTTAGCATTGTTAACTGACAAATCCCATGCCTTTTAAATTTCAATGTAAATACATCTATATTGTTGATTAACAAAAACTATTTCTTTACCTTGAACCATATAAATTTCTAATTGGGTTATAGGGTTGAGGTAACCTTAATTGGCAAAACTATTTTCGTGCTGAATTCAATATTTTCAATTGTATCTAATAATATAAACAGCTAAGCTATAAATGTACCTTCACAGTTTTAATATCCAAACTTCTAACATGGAAACTTCTAACATCTAAACTTCTAACATCTAAACTTCTAACATCCAATTTCTAACATCCAAACTTCTAACTCTTAAATCCATACTTCTAACATCCATACTTCTAAAATCCATACTTCTAAAATTCACACTTCTAAAATCCATACTTCTAAAACCCACACTTCTGACATCCATACTTCTAAAATTCATACTTCTAAAATCCATACTTCTAAAATCCATACTTCTCACATCCAAACTTCCCAAATTCATACTTCTAAAATCCATACTTCTAAAATCCACACTTTTCACATCCATACTTCTCACATCCATACTTTTCACATCCATACTTCTCACATCCAAACTACAAACATCCATATCCATACTTCAAACATCCATACTTCAAAACAATTTTAATCTAGGTACACTTTTAAACTGTAATATTTCCTATTGACAAAATCTAGCTGTATTGATACTGCAAAACTATTAACCAACAAAATCCATAATTTTGAACTTCAATACTTCTCAGGATGATTTCTGCCAAGGGCCTTTGGGATATTGAGAAATTAAGCAGAATTAAGTTTTATGATACATGTATTTGGGAAAGTCTAAGGCATTTTTACAATATTTGAAAAATCTGCTTTTCAAAAAAATATCACAGAAATATCATATTTTGGTATTTTATAAAATACAAAATAACATTGGTTTATATGTCCCATGCTTTTTCAAGGCCAGTATTCTAAATACTTTTTTTATTAGAAATTTTAATTTCAAAATTTGGAAAAATGGCACATGATATCTTTTTTGGGAATGGGCCAAAATTTGGCCCCAAAACCAGGCAATAAATGCCCTGTTTATAATAACAAGATTTAATACTACGAAATGACGAAATCTAGGTATGTTTCTAAGTTTCAATACAGTTTACTGATAAAATCTAGGTGTGCTTCTTAACTTAAATATTTTTTATTGACGAAACTTAGTTACATAGATATAAATGATTATAATAGTGAACCCCACCCCAACCACACCCCAAACCCAGATAAATGATTATAATATAGGACCCCACCCCAAACCCAGATAAATGATTATAATAGAGGACCCCACCCCAAACCCAGATAAATGATTATAATAGAGGACCCCACCCCAAACACATATAAATGATTACAATAGAGACCCCACCCCAAACCCAGATAAATGATTATAATAGAGGACCCCACCCCAAACCCAGATAAATGATTACAATAGAGGACCCCACCCCAAACACAGATAAATGATTACAATAGAGGACCCCACCCCAAACACAGATAAATGATTACAATACAGGACCCCACCCCAAACACAGATAAATGATTACAATAGAGGACCCCCACCCCAAACACAGATAAATGATTATAATAGAGACCCCACCCCAAACCCAGATAAATGATTACAATAGAGGACCCCACCCCAAACACAGATAAATGATTACAATAGAGACCCCAACCCAAACCCAGATAAATGATTATAATACAGGACCCCACCCCAAACACAGATAAATGATTATAATAGAGACCCCACCCCAAACACAGATAAATGATTATAATAGAGGACCCCACCCCAAACACAGATAAATGATTACAATAGAGGACCCCACCCCAAACACAGATAAATGATTACAATAGAGGACCCCACCCCAAACACAGATAAATGATTATAATAGAGGACCCCCACCACAAACACAGATAAATGATTATAATAGAGACCGCACCCCAAACCCAGATAAATGATTATAATACAGGACCCCACCCCAAACCCAGATAAATGATTATAATAGAGACCCCACCCCAAACACAGATAAATGATTATAATACAGGACCCCACCCCAAACACAGATAAATGATTATAATACAGGACCCCACCCCAAACCCAGATAAATGATTATAATACAGGACCCCACCCCAAACCCAGATAAATGATTATAATAGAGACCCCACCCCAAACACAGATAAATGATTACAATAGAGGACCCAACCCCAAACCCAGATAAATGATTATAATACAGGACCCCACCGCAAACACAGATAAATGATTATAATACAGGACCCCACCCCAAACACAGATAAATGATTATAATAGAGAGCCCACCCCAAACCCAGATAAATGATTATAATAGAGACCCCACCCCAAACCCGGAAAAATGAGTTTTAATGGAAAGCAGAAACTAAGCTGCTGAATTATAATCAATATTTTACTTACATTGAAAGCTTTAAATCTACTGTAGAAATAATTAGATAAAACAACCCTTAATTTGCTTCAAATTTGGGGGAAAAAACTAGAGGGAATATGATAACTTACTTTGTTTCATAAAAATCTATCCGATTATAAATATCACTTTAAACTGATTAAATCTAATCTTAATCAATTTTCAGCACCAAGCTGAAACAATAACAAAACAGTAAAATAGCATATTAAAGGAACAACTATATACATTATACATGTGTAAAAATTAACTATCTTCATAAGATTTTATTCTTCGATGGAAAGAGATAAATATAAATTTGTAAGAATTTATAATTAGAAGATTAATACATGTCTGCTTAAAACATTTATAGTTTATCATAGTTAGGTTATAATGCACAAGTATGGGGGGATGTGAGTGTCTAGGAAACATTATATGTTAGGAGGTGTAAAATGTATATACCTACAGTCTGACATACACCTGAGTGCCTTACACAGTGTTATATAATTAAACATGGGTCGTTAATTAACCTTGACAGGTAAACATACCAGGACTGTCCTTGGGATTTTGAGTCTGACTCCAGCCACTGATTCCATGGCACCATCGGAGTGTCGGCCGCAACAGGGTCGACTTGACCGTCAGCTGAGTATTGTCCGAATGTTTAAACCGAGGTTGAATTCCACCAAAAAACATAACTACACTGGTTCGTAAATGGTGTTGGATAAAACCCAGCTGTATCCAAGTGAGAAACGGTGTCAGAGAGATCCGCAGATACAGGATGAAGGTGACACAGATCCTACATAAATGTTTCCGTGGCGATGTTACATAAACACACACAGTAATTGTGGACAATACCTATCACCCAACCATTACCCTACCCCTCTCGTATCTCCAATGTCGGATCAAAACAAGCAAAAGCCACAAAAGAAAGCCAAACTAGGCTCGTGTTGGGTAAAAGCTCTGTGTGGCCTTCCCCGTGATGATATTATGAATTGTGTATCAAAGCTTATGCAGTACAACAGAACCAAATTGTCAATAATGCACCGAGACACGTACAATTATGATAGCATTGAGTCTGAATTACAACTACCTATTGGTAGGCAGCGAGGCTGTGATCAGCACGACACCCCGACAGCCACACTCAACCATCTATAGTATACAGCAGTCGTCACACCTGTCAACATCAGTTATCAGGTATAGGGCACAAGGTCATTCTCACCAAAACTCCAACAAATCATACAGATTTTTGATGAAGTATAAAAAATCCTGATTTACATGAAATATTTATACGACCAAGCTCTTTGATATATAGGTAATTATCTTTTACATCCGACCTACAACATGTAAAAATTAAGATCTTTTACCCGAAAACATATACAAGTAATTACTACTCTACATAGACCTTATACTAGTAATTACTGATCTATATAGACCTTATATCTTATACAGGTAATTACTTATCTATATAGAGATTGTACCTTATACAGGTAATAACTTATCTATATAGACCTTATACAGGTAATTACTGATCTATATAGACCTTATACAGGTAATTACTGATCTATATAAACCTTGTATCTTATACAGGTAAATACTGATCTATATAGACCTTATACAGGTAATTACTGATCTATATAGACCTTGTATCTTATACAGGTAATTACTGATCTATATAGACCTTATACAGGTAATTACTGATCTATATAGACCTTATACAGGTAATTACTGATCTATATAGACCTTATACAGGTAATCACTGATCTATATAGACCTTATACCTTATACAGGTAATTACTGATCTATATAGACCTTATACAGGTAATTACTAATCTATATAGACCTTATACAGGTAATTACTGATCTATATAGACCTTATATCTTATACAGGTAATTACTGATCTATATAGACCTTATACCTTATACAGGTAATTACTGATCTATATAGACCTTATACAGGTAATTACTGATCTATATAGACCTTATACAGGTAATCACTGATCTATATAGACCTTATACCTTATACAGGTAATTACTGATCTATATAGACCTTATACAGGTAATTACTGATCTATATAGACCTTATACAGGTAATCACTGATCTATATAGACCTTATGCCTATACAGGTAATTACTGATCTATATAGACCTTATACAGGTAATTACTGATCTATATAGACCTTATACAGGTAATTACTGATCTATATAGACCTTATATCTTATACAGGTAATTACTGATCTATATAGACCTTATATCTTATACAGGTAATTACTGATCTATATAGACCTTATATCGTATACAGGTAATTACTGATCTATATAGACCTTATATCTTATACAGGTAATTACTGATCTATATAGACCTTATACAGGTAATTACTGATCTATATAGACCTTATACCTTATACAGGTAATTACTGATCTATATAGACCTTATACAGGTAATTACTGATCTATATATACCTTATATCTTATACAGGTAATTACTGATCTATATAGACCTTATATCTTATACAGGTAATTACTGATCTATATAGATCTTATATCTTATACAGGTAATTACTGATCTATATAGACCTTATACAGGTAATTACTGATCTATATAGACCTTATACAGGTAATTACTGATCTATATAGACCTTATACAGGTAATTACTGATCTATATAGACCTTGTACCTTATACGGGTAATTACTGATCTACACAGACCTTGTCTCTTTTACACGTTCATATAATTACACAGAAATACTTGGTCTTTACTCATCATGAAATTTAACATTGATCATAATTAGTTCAGAACATTACAAAACAAAAACAATCCTGATTGTGGACCATCTGGGGGTGATCTTTAACAGGAAGACTAAATTGATTCTATGTACCAACAAGACTGCTCTGAATGTCACCTCCTACATAGAGTTAGCTATCATATGGCAGGTTACTTCATTCAAAAAGAAGGCAACTTTACATCAATTCATTTCTGTTAATAAAAAATCTTTGGCAGACAATAATATTAAAGTGCTAAACTAAGTGTTTTGGGTGAAATTGTAAGCATGAATATCCTATGTAATGATATCATGTTACATTCTGCTGAACAACATATTTAATGTCAGTAGATTAAATTTTACCGATACATACAAATCTTGTGAAATACAAACTAAATCCAGTTGGGTTATTTTTGTTTTGTTTTAATAAACGTGAATTTTAATGTCAAACCCAGTGGGAGGCATGTACAAAAAACAGGTCAAATAATAGCAGTTAAAATAGGCATTAATGTAATCATATAAACTTGTTCTATTGACAATCTCTCTCCACCTTTTATATGACAGAGTACTACTACACTGTAATCTCTCTCCACCTTTTATATGACAGTACTACTACACTGTAATCTCTCTCCACCTTTTATATGACAGAGTACTACTACACTGTAATCTCTCTCCACCTTTTATATGACAGAGTACTACTACACTGTAATCTCTCTCCACCTTTTATATGACAGAGTATTACTACACTGTAATCTCTCTCCACCTTTTATATGACAAAGTACTACTACACTGTAATCTCTCTCCACCTTTTATATGACAAAGTACTACTACACTGTAATCTCTCTCCACCTTTTATATGACAGAGTACTACTACATTGTAATCTCTCTCCACCTTTTATATGACAGAGTACTACTACACTGTAATCTCTCTCCACCTTTTATATGACAGAGTACTACTACACTGTAATCTCTCTCCACCTTTTATATGACAGAGTACTACTATACTGTAATCTCTCTCCACCTTTTATATAACACAGTACTACTACACTGTAATCTCTCTCCACCTTTTATATGACAGAGTACTACTACACTGTAATCTCTCTCCACCTTTTATATGACAGTACTAATACACTGTAATCTCTCTCCACCTTTTATATGACAGAGTACTACTACACTGTAATCTCTCTCCACCTTTTATATGACAGAGTACTACTACACTGTAATCTCTCTCCACCTTTTATATGACAGAGTACTACTACACTGTAATCTCTCTCCACCTTTTATATGACAGAGTACTACTACACTGTAATCTCTCTCCACCTTTTATATGACAGAGTACTACTACACTGTAATCTCTCTCCACCTTTTATATGACAGGAGTACTACTACACTGTAATCTCTCTCCACCTTTTATATGACAGAGTACTACTACACTGTAATCTCTCTCCACCTTTTATATAACAGTACTACTACACTGTAATCTCTCTCCACCTTTTATATGACAGAGTACTACTACACTGTAATCTCTCTCCACCTTTTATATAACAGTACTACTACACTGTAATCTCTCTCCACCTTTTATATGACAGTACTATTACACTGTAATCTCTCTCCACCTTTTATATAACAAAGTACTACTACACTGTAATCTCTCTCCACCTTTTATATGACAGAGTACTACTACACTGTAATCTCTCTCCACCTTTTATATGACAGAGTACTACTACACTGTAATCTCTCTCCACCTTTTATATGACAGTACTACTACACTGTAATCTCTCTCCACCTTTTATATGACAGTACTACTACACTGTAATCTCTCTCCACCTTTTATATAACAGAGTACTACTACACTGTAATCTCTCTCCACCTTTTATATGACAGAGTACTACTACACTGTAATCTCTCTCCACCTTTTATATGACAGGAGTACTACTACACTGTAATCTCTCTCCACCTTTTATATGACAGAGTACTACTACACTGTAATCTCTCTCCACCTTTTATATGACAGGAGTACTACTACACTGTAATCTCTCTCCACCTTTTATATGACAGAGTACTACTACACTGTAATCTCTCTCCACCTTTTATATGACAGTACTACTACACTGTAATCTCTCTCCACCTTTTATATGACAGAGTACTACTACACTGTAATCTCTCTCCACCTTTTATATGACAGAGTACTACTACACTGTAATCTCTCTCCACCTTTTATATGACAGAGTACTACTACACTGTAATCAGCAAGGGTACTATTTTATTTCCACACAAAGCTATCAGATCAAATTGCTGTATTAAGAAGGCAATAGCATTTCTAGTACATCAAACTTGAATTTTATTTGTTAAGTTCAATATTAAACTGAACATAGACACAAAAGGGCCATTTTCATAGTTTGAATCCAGCATAACAATACAAACAACAGCGATGTCTCCAATGATCCACGATCAATCTTGCTCCAAATTTTGATAGTACCTTGAGGAGCTGGTACTCATGTGTACATGTAGCCAATGGGAAGTCAGTATTCTGTCATGTGATGTACTAATACACTATAAGATATCTATTTGATAAAAGATTACCCAGGTGATGGCAAGTTTCAATATATTGAGGTGATTTTGAGGGTATTACTTATCAGCATTTAAAGAAGGAGAGCTATTTGGAGGGTATTCATATTCAGCATTTTAGGAGGAGGGTCGTATAGAGGGCATCAATTAGGAAGGAAGGTGGTTTTTTAGGGTAATCACTATTCAGCATTTTAGAAGAAGGATGATTTGGAGGTTATCAATATTCAGTATTTTAGGAGGGGGTAATTTGGAGGGTATCAATATTCAGCATTTTAGGAAAGAGGGGGGTTTGGAGGGTATCCATATTCAGCATTTTAGGAAGGAGGGTGGTTTGGAGGGTATCAATATTCAGCATTTTAGGAAGGAGGGTGGTTTGGAGGGTATCCATATTCAGCATTTTAGGAAGGAGGGTGGTTTGGAGGGTATATGCACATTTAGGCTAATATGTTTCTCTATTTTTCCTTGGGTTTTGGGGTGGGGTTGGGTGGTAATTGATTATTATTGAGGGTTTGGTTATTGCTATTGGAGGATATTACCAATAGTAGCAGGGTTTAATTAGTACAGACTAAGATATGAGACATGTACACTTGGATTTGGAGAATCAGAGAAAATTTGTGCTTCTTGTATTGTAAGAGAGCTAGACTAATTTAAAAACTCATCTATCATACCCCAGTTAGGGTACTGAAATCAACCACAGCTTAGAGTATCTGAAGGCTACCTGGAGAGCTCCCAATGGCTGTGAGGCCCCTCCCTACCTTGTAAGTCTACCTAATGAGTCGCTCATGTCCCACCCATTGTGTTGGAAACAAAAGATGGATACTCCTGTACAGGAAAGACTGCACCATTCTGAACCAGTGCTTTTGGAGATAATGTGTATTTAATTATACCATCAATCATGCTTTGATTGTTACACAGACTCCATAGTAACAAACACAGTTCTCAAATACCTTTTCATTTTCTGTTTTGTCTTTTTTCACTTTTGCATATTTAGATACCATTTCTAAACAATTATGAGATTAGGAAACATGATTATGAAAGATCTAAAACAGCAAGCAAATTTTTTATCAATTCAACGTTTTATAGTCAATACAATGATATGGAAGTGGGACACCAATTGATTTCACCGTCTAGATTTTAGCACAAAGAAAATGTCTTGTTAAAATGGCAATTGCCTTCTTACAAATAAAATATTTAGCTCACTGAATAACTTGATCAATAGTGACTGTTACTGTAGACCTTCATTCCTAAAGTCCTTCTACAGAACTTACAGGTTTGATTGACAGGTATCAATCATCTGATGCTACTTGGTAGTCTGAAGACTGTACAAAGATTTTGCCAATGTCATAAAAAACGTCTTTTTTTTAAATTTTGTTTTCCATGGGCATAAATGATATTTTCTAATACCATTAGGATTATCTGTTTTCAAGTTTTTACCTTAACACTGGGAATTTTAATAGCATATTCTTGCTGCATGTAATCTGATCAAAGCCTTTTTGAGATAGGAATACCAGAAAATTCCACATGAGTTTCAAGTCATCATCATAACACCAACAGTAATACCAAGTTTTAGGGATGGCACTTTTGTAGATTTTCTCATTTCTTTTCAAAACTTCATTTCTAATTTTCAACAAATACCAGAGATGTCAAAATGATTGATATCTTGGATAAAGGAGAATTATTACTACTCTGTTTTTTTAAAATACATAATGTTAAACCCATATTCTACTTAAATTTCACATTTCTACTATGCTTGACTGTTATTACTGATATTTTGACCATTATAACTGTATTACCAGATGTATGTGTGTAATCAGGGCTTCACTCAGTAAGAACAGTGTATTTAAAGGATATGTGTATTAATTCTCCTGCTGAGTATTCCACAATAAGCTGTGATGGTCAATGGACAGCACAATTAATGTTTACACAAAGGTTAAATTACTTTCCATTGTGCGTTAAGTAAATCATTGACAGTGGTATAAGGAGGTGTACAATAGTGTCTGTTGGAATACTAGTATATGTTACTTATAGGAATCATCATGGACATCAATACTTCCATACTCATTACATAAGTGATCTCTAACCACTGAAGATATTGTCAGCACCGATTTTTAACTGCAATTAATCATCAGCTGTCGGTAAGTAATACATTTCAGTGGAGACAACCCTCACAGGTAAGGGGAGACAACCCTCACAGGTCAGGGGAGACAACCCTCACAGGTCAGGGGAGACAATAATCATAGGTCAAGGGGGGCAATCCTCACAGGTCAGGAGAGACAACCTTCACAGGTCAGTGAAGACCACTCTACAGGCCTCAGACCACAGTTATACTTCCGGGTCGTTGTACACGAATGGAGTACATATTGAAATTTCAGGACTGTTGCTAAATATTTTTTCCTGACTTAGCTGTTACAGATATGGGCATAAATTTAGCATAGATTTATAGTGCAATATTAAATCTAGTGACAGAATTTTGTTTTGACACCATTTCCATGTTTGTTTGTGTGCCAGGACACAGGGAGTTATAAGGCTTGAGTAGTAATATTTTGTGATTTTCTGGATTTTCCCACAATATAGTGGGGTGGTTACACTTAAACATAAATATCTTTCTTAAATGCTGGTCATGAGGTACTTTCCAGCACACTGTATGTTCAGCATGAATAGTTCTACAACGTGATGTGAAAACCAGATTTTTTGCAAAATTCTGAAATATTTTAATTTCGATTTTTCTTTGGTAGAACAAAGAGGGAAATTAATTGTGGTCTGAGGCCAGCATCTTACATGTCAAGGGAGACAACCCTCACAGGTCAGGAGAAACAATCTTCACAGGTCAGGGAAGCTAACTGTAAAAGGTCAGTGACAACTACTTCACAGGACAAGAGGGACATTGGTCAGATGTCGGGAGAGGCAACCATCACAGGTCAAGGGAGACAACCTTCAAAGGTCAGGGGAGACAACCTTCACAGCTCAGGGGAGACAACCTTCTAAAGTCAGGGGAGACAACCTTCTTAAGTCAGGGGGAGACAACTATAACAGGGCAGGGGAAACAACTGTAACAGGTCAGGGGAGACAGATATGGTACAAATGTATTCCCCTTTTTTATCCAGATATTATAGATGTATTCTCTATATATATCTTGATATCATACAAATGTACTCCCTATATTTATCTAGATATCATACACATGTATTCTCTATATTTATCTAGATATCACACACATGTATTCCCTATATTTATCTAGATATCATACACATGTATTACCTATATTTATCCAGATATCACACACATGTATTCCCTATATTTACCTGGATATCATACACATGTATTACCTTTATTTACCTGGATATCACACACATGTATTCCCTATATTTATCCAGATATCACACACATGTATTCCCTATATTTATCCAGATATCACACACATATATTCCCTATATTTATCCAGATATCACACACATGTATTACCTATATTTACCTGGATATCACACACATGTATTACCTATATTTACCTGGATATCACACACATGTATTACCTATATTTACCTGGATATCATACACATGTATTCTCTATATTTATTCAGATATCATACAAATGTATTCCCTATATTTATCCAGATATCATACACATGTATTCTCTATATTTATCTAGATATCATACATATGTATTACCTATATTTACCTGGATATCATACAAATGTATTCCCTATATTTATCCAGATATCATACACATGCATTCCCTATATTTATCTAGATATCATACACATGTATTCCCTATATTTATCTAGATATCATACACATGTATTCCCTATATTTATCTAGATATCATACACATGTATTACCTATATTTATCCAGATATAATACACATGTATTCTCTATATTTATCTAGATACAGTTGTCTGATCGCATAACATTCCAAAAACATCGTGCGCACACCGTGCAGACATCGTGTGCACAAATGTGTGATGTGCGATACAAACCGCACAACTGTGCAATGTAAACCGCACAGCTAAAGATAGGGCTATAAATATTACAGAATAACTAGTTATACGAAAAGATATAAGAAAAAAATTAAAATTATGATATAAGATGGTCGTTTTTATATATACGTGCTGCATAACAATTGTTTTCATTCATGGAACATCTATGACCTGATAATTTTTGCCATTTAAGTACCGTCATTTTGTCTCGCAAGTATTCGTGATGTTTTCGACGGCCTGGTGATACATCTACATGTACATGTATCAGAATGGTAGACGGATATCACTGCGATTATTTATCTTACTTAATACATAAATTACATATATTATGTATTTTTAAACACAACAGAAATGTTTCTATTCAAAACAAGTCGTTTTATCTGTTGTTTAGTTCTACATACATGTATTAAAAAGCCTGTATATAATCTCGCTGAATACACATTTCTTCGACTTGCCAAGGCCTAGTGGTGTCCTCGACGACGTCCGAGCAAATTATATAAAGTCCTTTAATAATCATTTAGATAACTTATTTAACTATACATCGGTATTTAGTTTCATTCCTAATAATTATTGCATATATTTCACCCAAAATATGGTAATTAGCTGCCTCGTAAAATGTTAATCGTTCCACACGTTTAAATAATTAGATGACACGTTCCTCATTTTATATCGACCACGATACATATCGCACATGTACCGTTCCAATCGCCCATCGTGCGCACATTTTCCTACATGATCCGTATCGCACATCGTGGAACGTTGTGCGATCACATAACTGTATCATACAAATGTATTCCATATATATATCTAGATATCATACACATGTATTACCTATATTTACCTAGATATCATACACATGTATTACCTATATTTATCCAGATATCACACACATGTATTACCTATATTATATCCAGATATCACACACATGTATTCCCTATATTTATCCAGATATCACACACATGTATTACCTATATTTATCTAGATATCATACACATGTATTACCTATATTTATCTAGATATCATACACATGTATTCCCTTTTTTATCTAGATACCGTACACATGTATTCCCTATATTTATCTAGATACCGTACACATGTATTACCTATATTTATCTAGATATCATACAAATGTATTCCCTATATTTATCCAGATATCATACACATGTATTACCTATATATATCCAGATATCACACACATGTATTACCTATATTTATCCAGATATCATACACATGTATTACCTATATTTATCCAGATATCATACACATGTATTCTCTATATTTATCCAGATATCATACACATGTATTCTCTATATTTATCCAGATATCACACACATGTATTACCTATATCTACCCAGACCCCTGTGGTCTGTATCTGACGCATTGTAAACACTATTTTCATTCTACCACTACTGATATTGACATCTGCACTCAAATACAAAGCGATTGGAAAATTAATCAACCCCGTAATTACATTTGATGTCACTTTACTGCTCATCTGTGTACGGAAACTGTTCCTTATGTATAGAACATACAATAAACGCCTGTCCAGCACTGGATATCGGAACAATCCATGGACTGCAAGAGTTTGATTATATATGGATGAAGACTAAATGTAATTATTGATGACATCACTTGGGTGGGGAAGTCTGTATTTAGGACCATGATACTTTATGTCTATACCTAGTGATTCTCACATGTAGAGCATGGATGAGGTTTAGCAGAGTAGCGTAACAAAAAATGTATTCACTAAAGATACTTGCAATGGGAAGCCATGCTGACACAGAACTTTATATAGCAATCATAATGAAAGGATTTTAGTGTCAAAATAATATAACTACTAAAATATTTATGTTCATTAGGAATAATTTGATGATTGTATAATTGTATCCAGTTCTCTACAACTTATCACCAGAAAATGTCTTGACAGGGTGATCTCCTGTTTCATTAGCAAAGCAATTCTAACAAAAGTGACAGGCTCAAACAATTACACTAGTTTTTTACTGAGGTCACAAAACACACTGCACATTTCAATTACCGTTGAGTCTTGGAAATGTGTGATGGGCACCTGTTTGGTACAAAGGTTCTGCTCTGTACCATTGGTACAACAGACGTCCAATACCATCATGAGATTTTAAAACCTGAAATTTCTTAGACAAGTGCCAGCCTCATCTGACATCTTTAATGGAGAACTGTAAAATTCTAAATAATTTTAAAAATTTCATTTGACTTTGTCATTAGAGAAAGCGGGTGAAATTTTACAACTGTAATTCTAGCTATTTACAGCCTGGAAGTTGGCTCACCAACAATGTCTTCTAGTCTCCTTTAAATTCCCCAATACCAGACAATTAAGTTTCAGCGAATGCGTCACATTTGAACTGCTTCCATCCTTTGTCTAAGACTGACATGTTGTAACAAGAAGCAGCTAATGTTTCATTTCCCCTTTTTAATACTAATATCATTGTCTCCAGGTTATTCCTTTCTCTGGGTTATATCAAGGCCTTCTAACAAAATTTATTAAAAATTAAATTTTTGTAGGACAAAAATGTCACCAATTTGGATAAAAATAATTTTTTTCATCAGCAAAGGAATCAATGCAACAATAAACCTAATGCTATATTTTCCATAGTTTTTATTTTTTTGTTTTTGTTAAACGTCCTATCAACAGTCAAGGTCATTCAAGGACATGCCAGGTTCTGGAGGTGGAATAATAATTTAACCGGAGTACCCGGTTTAAGCAAAAACATTTTTTTTTCATTTTTTTGGCCCTGGGGTGGGGATTTGATGGGATGGGGTCAGAAACAAAGGTAGATCGAGGGCTAGTGATAAAGTGTCGGGACACCTTAACCACTCAGCCATCGCAGCCCTTATGGTGCTGCAATGGTAATCTTTGGTATAAAATATCTCAGTATAAATGGCACAGTTCGGGTCACTTTATGAAATAACTAGAACTGTCGCCAGGATGGCTGACTAATACCCCCGCAATCTGCACGAGTCAATGGTGAATTGGAACTGTTAATTAGAGGCTAACTAAGATAACCCAGTAATATAGTGACTAGTTGCCATAACAACCATAATTTTGAGAAAAAGAAAGTGGCATGCACATCTACACATGGTCCTCTATATTTGTGTGAATTAAGTTTCATTGAAATCAGCCCTTCGGTTTAGGAGGAGTTGTCCGGACAAGCATAAAGGTATGGTTCTTATCGGAAAACCTGTTTATAGTGACCAGTTGCCATAGCAACCATAATTTTGAGGAAAAAAAGTGAGATGCACATCTACACATGATCATTAATATTTGTGTGAAGTTTCATTGGAATTGGCCCATCGGTTTAGGAGGAGTTGTCCGGACAAAATGCGTCTACAGACAGACGGACGGCCGGACGGCCGGACAGACAACCTGATTCCAGTATACCCCCCTAACTTCGTTGCGGGGGTATAAAGATGGACCTGGTGATTTTATATTGCTTTCAGATGAGCCTAGACAAAGGCCTCTAAGACCTGAAAGTTTGAAATATTACATATAAAAACTGACAGACCGGTTTGTCCACATAAACGAACAGGCCCCAGATCAATTGGAAATTAAGTAGAATTTAAATTAATTAATTTAAAAGGAAAACAAATCATCTTTGTAAAACATATATTAACCCAACGTGTCAATATACCTAATTGCTAATAAGAAGCATGTCAAAACTTCATAAGAGTCAATATTTTGTTCAATTAAACTTTCTAAGTATTTTTATTATTACAGCTGTAATGTGATGGCTAAATTTATAAGTGAATTTGTGCTAGTACCTCTGGATTTGTTTGTATCCCTCCAATTTTCAGAGGAGGGTTACACTTTACCCCTGACAGTATAAACTAATGGGGCACGCTGTAAATGTACCATGATACGTATCGTACCGTGAGACAAGTATCTACGTATCGTATCGTGAGTGAAGCGTATTATTGCAGCACTAGAAGACTATTAATGACTCAATTTGATCCAAGTTTCTGTTAATGACTCAGCTTAAATTGACTTATTTTAACCAAGTTTTAATCACATAACAATTTATTCAAGAATATCACTAAGCTTTGATTTTGATTTAACTATTACTTACTGTTGAAGTAAACAGACCACACAAATGAGAAATGTTTGTTATTTAAACGATTATGAGAATTAAAATTTTCATCTGAGTTGTGATCTGGTAATGTTCAAAGACTATATACACTAATTATTTTTAGAAAAATCAAATATTTACTATCAGTGTAATCAAGATGGTCATCAAACAATCAATTTCTCCAATTCAATGTGGACACTGATGGTATATTAAAAACAATAGAAGCATTAATTGCCATACCTATAAATATCCTAATGATTCATATCATATTCAATATTCAAGCTATAATAAGGTTTGAACAAGCGATGTGATCAACTTAAAATCTCTGTAATCAGAGAGGAAATCAGGTGGCCCTGTCAGAACTCACACGTCTGTCATCAGAGAGGAAATCAGGTGGCCCTGTCAGAACTCACACGTCTGTCATTAGAGAGGAAATCAGGTGGCCCTGTCAGAACTCACACGTCTGTAATCAGAGAGGAAATCAGGTGGCCCTGTCAGAACTCACACATCTGTCATCAGAGAGGAAATCAGGTGGTCCTGTCAGAACTCACACATCTGTCATTAGAGAGGAAATCAGGTGGCCCTGTCAGAACTCACACGCCTGTCATCAGAGAGGAAATCAGGTGGCTCTGTCAGAACTCACACATCTGTCATCAAGGAGGAAATCAGGTGGCCCTGTCAGAACTCACACATCTGTCATCAGGGAGGAAATCAGGTGGCTCTGTCAGAACTCACACATCTGTCATCAGAGAGGAAATCCGGTGGCCCTGTCAGAACTCACACATCTGTCATCAGAGAGGAAATCAGGTGGCCATGTCAGAACTCACACATCTGTCATCAGGGAGGAAATCAGGTGGCTCTGTCAGAACTCACACATCTGTCATCAGAGAGGAAATCAGGTGGCCCTGTCAGAACTAACATGTCTGTCATCAGAAAGGAAATCAGGTGGCCATGTCAGAACTCACATGTCTGTCATCAGAGAGGAAATCAGGTGGCCCTGTCAGAACTAACATGTCTGTCATCAGAAAGGAAATCAGGTGGCTATGTCAGAACTCACACGTCTGTCATCAGAGAGGAAATCAGGTGGCCCTGTCAGAACTCACACGTCTGTCATTAGAGAGGAAATCAGGTGGCCATGTCAGAACTCACACATCTGTCATCAGAGAGGAAATCAGGTGGTTCTGTCAGAACTCACACGTCTGTCATTAAAGAGGAAATCAGGTGGCCATGTCAGAACTCACACGTCTGTCATCAGAAAGGAAATCAGGTGGCCCTGTCAGAACTCACACGTCTGTCATCAGAGAGGAAATCAGGTGGCCATGTCAGAACTCACACATCTGTCATCAGAGAGGAAATCAGGTGGCTCTGTCAGAACTCACACATCTGTCATCAGAGAGGAAATCAGGTGGCCATGTCAGAACTCACACATCTGTCATCAGGGAGGAAATCAGGTGTCTCTGTCAGAACTCACACGTCTGTCATCAGAGAGGAAATCAGGTGGCCATGTCAGAACTCACACATCTGTCATCAGAGAGGAAATCAGGTGGCCCTGTCAGAACTCACACGTCTGTCATTAGAGAGGAAATCAGGTGGCCCTGTCAGAACTCACACATCTGTCATCAGGGAGGAAATCAGGTGGCCCTGTCAGAACTCACACGTCTGTCATCAGGGAGGAAATCAGGTGGCTCTGTCAGAACTCACACGTCTGTCATTAGGGAAGAAATCAGGTGGCCATGTCAGAACTCACATGTCTGTCATCAGGGAAGAAATCAGGTGGCCATGTCAGAACTCACACGTCTGTCATCAGGGAGGAAATCAGGTGGCCCTGTCAGAACTCACACGTCTGTCATCAGGGAGGAAATCAGGTGGCCCTGTCAGAACTCACACGTCTGTCATCAGGGAGGAAATCAGGTGGCTCTGTCAGAACTCACACGTCTGTCATTAGGGAAGAAATCAGGTGGCCATGTCAGAACTCACATGTCTGTCATTAGAGAGGAAATCAGGTGGCCCTGTCAGAACTCACACGTCTGTCATCAGGGAAGAAATCAGGTGGCCATGTCAGAACTCACATGTCTGTCATCAGGGAAGAAATCAGGTGGCCATGTCAGAACTCACACGTCTGTCATTAGAGAGGAAATCAGGTGGCCCTGTCAGAACTCACACGTCTGTCATCAGGGAAGAAATCAGGTGGCCATGTCAGAACTCACATGTCTGTCATCAGGTAGGAAATCAGGTGGCTCTGTCAGAACTCACACGTCTGTCATCAGGGAGGAAATCAGGTGGCCCTGTCAGAACTCACACGTCTGTCATCAGGGAGGAAATCAGGTGGCTCTGTCAGAACTCACACGTCTGTCATCGGAGAGGAAATCAGGTGGCCCTGTCAGAACTCACACGTCTGTCATCAGAGAGAAAATCAGGTGGCCATGTCAGAACTCACACGTCTGTAATCAGAGATGAAATCAGGTGGCCCTGTCAGAACTCACACGTCTGTCATCAGGGAGGAAATCAGGTGGCCCTGTCAGAACTCACACGTCTGTCATCAGGGAGGAAATCAGGTGGCCCTGTCAGAACTCACATGTCTGTCATCAGAGAGGAAATCAGGTGGCTCTGTCAGAACTCACACGTCTGTCATTAGAGAGGAAATCAGGTGTCTCTGTCAGAACTCACACGTCTGTCATTAGAGAGGAAATCAGGTGGCCATGTCAGAACTCACACGTCTGTGATCAGAGAGGAAATCAGGTGGCTCTGTCAGAACTCACACGTCTGTCATTAGAGAGGAAATCAGGTGGCCATGTCAGAACTCACACATCTGTCACTAGAGAGGAAATCAGGTGGCCATGTCAGAACTCACACGTCTGTGATCAGAGAGGAAATCAGGTGGCTCTGTCAGAACTCACACGCCTGTCATTAGAGAGGAAATCAGGTGGCCATGTCAGAACTCACACATCTGTCATTAGAGAGGAAATCAGGGGGCCCTGTCAGAACTCACACATCTGTCATCAGAGAGGAAATCAGGTGGCCATGTCAGAACTCACATGTCTGTCATTAGAGAGGAAATCAGGGGGCCCTGTCAGAACTCACACGTCTGTCATTAGAGAGGAAATCAGGTGGCCCTGTCAGAACTCACACGTCTGTCATTAGAGAGGAAATCAGGTGGCCCTGTCAGAACTCACACGTCTGTCATTAGAGAGGAAATCAGGTGGCCCTGTCAGAACTCACACGTCTGTCATTAGAGAAGAAATCAGGTGGCTCTGTCAGAACTCACACGTCTGTCATCAGGGAGGAAATCAGGTAGCCCCGTTAGAACTCACACATCTGTCATTAGAGAGGAAATCAGGTGGCCATGTCAGAACTCACACATCTGTCATTAGAGAGGAAATCAGGTGGCTCTGTCAGAACTCACACGTCTGTCATCAGAGAGAAAATCAGGTGGCCATGTCAGAACTCACACATCTGTCATCAGAGAGGAAATCAGGTTGCTCTGTCAGAACTCACACATCTGTCATTGGAAAGGAAATCAGGTGGCTCTGTCAGAACTCACACGTCTGTCATCAGAGAGAAAATCAGGTGGCCATGTCAGAACTCACACATCTGTCATCAGAGAGGAAATCAGGTTGCTCTGTCAGAACTCACACATCTGTCATCAGAGAGGAAATCAGGTGGCCCTGTCAGAACTCACACGTCTGTCATTAGAGAGGAAATCAGGTGGCCATGTCAGAACTCACACATCTGTCATTGGAGAGGAAATCAGGTGGCCCTGTCAGAACTCACACATCTGTCATTAGGGAGGAAATCAGGTGGCTCTGTCAGAACTCACAGGTCTGTCATCAGAGAGGGGAGGAGTTGGTATCAGAACTCACTTGTCTATCATCTGAGAGGTACAGAGGTTGTGTCAGAACTCATATGTCTATCATCAGAGAGGTACAGAGATTGTGTCAGAACTGATATGAATATCATCAGAGAGGTACAGAGGTTGTGTCAGAACCCATATGTCTATCATCTGAGAGGTACAGAGGTTGTGTCAGAACTCATATGTCTATCATCTGAGAGGTACAGAGGTTGTGTCAGAACTCATATGTCTGTCATCAGAGGTAAAGAGGTTGTGTCAGAACTCATGTGTCTATCATCTGAGAGGTACAGAGGTGGTGTCAGAACTCATATGTATATCATCAGAGAGGTACAGAGGTTGTGTCAGAACTCATATGTCTGTGATCTGAGAGGTACAGAGGTTGTGTCAGAACTCATATGTCTGTCATCAGGTAGGAAATCAGGTGTCTCTGTCAGAACTCACACGTCTGTCATTAGAGAAGAAATCAGGTGGCTCTGTCAGAACTCACACGTCTGTCATCAGGGAGGAAATCAGGTAGCCCCGTCAGAACTCACACATCTGTCATTAGAGAGGAAATCAGGTGGCTCTGTCAGAACTCACACATCTGTCATCAGAGAGGAAATCAGGTGGCCCTGTCAGAACTCACACGTCTGTCATCAGAGAGGAAATCAGGTTGCTCTGTCAGAACTCACACATCTGTCATCAGAGAGGAAATCAGGTGGCTCTGTCAGAACTCACACATCTGTCATCAGAGAGGAAATCAGGTGGCCCTGTCAGAACTCACACGTCTGCCATCAGAGAGGAAATCAGGTTGCTCTGTCAGAACTCACACGTCTGTCATTGGAGAGGAAATCAGGTGGCCATGTCAGAACTCACACATCTGTCATTAGAGAGGAAATCAGGTGGCCCTGTCAGAACTCACACATCTGTCATTAGAGAGGAAATCAGGTGGCCCTGTCAGAACTCACACGTCTGTCATCAGAGAGGAAATCAGGTTGCTCTGTCAGAACTCACACGTCTGTCATTGGAGAGGAAATCAGGTGGCCATGTCAGAACTCACACATCTGTCATTAGAGAGGAAATCAGGTGGCCCTGTCAGAACTCACACATCTGTCATTAGAGAGGAAATCAGGTGGCTCTGTCAGAACTCACAGGTCTGTCATCAGAGAGGGGAGGAGTTGGTATCAGAACTCACTTGTCTATCATCTGAGAGGTACAGAGGTTGTGTCAGAACTCATATGTCTATCATCAGAGAGGTACAGAGATTGTGTCAGAACTGATATGAATATCATCAGAGAGGTACAGAGGTTGTGTCAGAACTCATATGTCTGTCTTCAGAGAGGTACAGAGGTTGTGTCAGAACTCATGTGTCTGTCATCTGAGAGGTACAGAGGTTGTGTCAGAACTCATATGTCTATTATCTGAGAGGTACAAAGGTGGTGTCAGAACTCATATGTCTGTCATCTGAGAGGTACAGAGGTGGTGTCAGAACTCATATGTCTGTCATCTGAGAGGTACAGAGGTTATGTCAGAACTCATATGTCTGTCATCTGAGAGGTACAGAGGTTGTGTCAGAACTCATATGTCTATCATCAGAGAGGTACAGAGGTTGTGTCAGAACTCATATGTCTGTCATCTGAGAGGTACAGAGGTTGTGTCAGAACTCATATGTCTGTCATCTGAGAGGTACAGAGGTTGTGTCAGAACTCATATGTCTATCATCAGAGAGGTACAGAGGTTATGTCAGAACTCATATGTCTATAATCTGAGAGGTACAGAGGTGGTGTCAGAACTCATATGTCTATCATCAGAGAGGTACAGACTTTGAGAGGTGGTGTCAGAACTCATATGTCTGTCATCAGAGAGGTACAGAGGTTATGTCAGACCTCATGTCTGTCATCTGAGAGGTACAGAGGTGGTGTCAGAGCTCAGGGATAATACAAAAGGACATTGATCAGCACTTTTAGAATTATTATAAGAAACATGGGTACCCAGGTATGAGGCAGAATTTGTGGAACATATTAACTAACAATAAATTAAATGTCTACAAAATTCCCTCTAGACTTTTTAAAACAGTTTAGAAACTACAACAACAATAAAAAAAACTTGTGAGGCGCGGAGTTGGTAAACATTGACTTGTCCCCACAAACCTGTAGGGAGGTTTCTTTATAGGATCACGGAGCAGGCAGCCAATATCTGTAGTCTGTTTGTCTGTCAAACTCTACAGTTTCAATATGCCAACTATTGGAGATTATATCAGACAGTAATTAACTTATGAGTGGTACAGCCAAACGAACGCTTACTACACAGTCTTCTCGTCAACAAATTAATTCAAATAGCTTCCAGTGAATTGTCAAATAAAATGAATTTCAAAAGTAATAAAACCTGTTGGAAGATGCATCAATCTCTGCGTAATTTCCATTAATTGTGTATCGGTTTTTACAATGACATTCATAAATAAACAGGAATAAACACAGGCTATGTGAACATCAGCTATTTTAAAATCTTCATTATGTAGACCATGTACAGGTTAAACCTATAGATGAATTGGTACTGATGTGTACCTAAGATATGGAGATAAAAATAATGATACAAGACAAAATTATTCAAAACTTTACCTGGAGATAAAATTATTGTTATAGGGACAAAATTATACAAAACTTTACCTGGATATAAAATTATTGTTATAGGGACAAAATTATACAAAACTTTACCTGGATATAAAATTATTATACGGGGACAAAATTAAACAAAACATTAACTCGAGATAAAATTATTGATTATTGATACAGGGACAAAATTAAACAAAACATTACCTCCAGATAAAATTATTGATATAGGGACAAAATTAAACAAAACTTTACCTGGACATAAAATTATTATACAGGGACAAAATTAAACAAAACATTTCCTGGAGATAAAGTCATCAAAATGAAGCAATAGGTGGAGTTTTTCATATATCAGAGGTATAACTATAAGTTTATATATCTATCAGAGGTGTAACTATAAGTTTATATATCTGTCAGAGGTGTAACTATAAGTTTATATATCTATCAGAGATATAACTATAAGTTTATATATCTGTCAGAGGTATAACTATAAGTTTATATATCAGAGGTATAACTATAAGTTTATATATCTGTCAGCGGTATAACTATAAGTTTATATATCTGTCAGATGTATAACTATAAGTTTATATATCTATCAGAGGTATAACTATAAGTTTATATATCTATCAGAGGTATAACTATAAGTTTATATATCTATCAGAGGTATAACTATAAGTTTATATATCAGATGTATAACTATAAGTTTATATATCTGTCAGAGGTGTAACTATAAGTTTATATATCTATCAGAGGTATAACTATAAGTTTATATATCTGTCAGGGGTATAACTATAAGTTTATATATCTATCAGAGGTATAACTATAAGTTTATATATCAGAGGTATAACTATAAGTTTATATATCTGTCAGAGGTGTAACTATAAGTTTATATATCTGTCAGAGGTATAACTATAAGTTTATATATCTGTCAGGTGTAACTATAAGTTTATATATCTGTCAGAGGTGTAACTATAAGTTTATATATCTGTCAGAGGTGTAACTATAAGTTTATATATCTATCAGAGGTATAACTATAAGTTTATATATCTGTCAGAGGTATAACTATAAGTTTATATATCTGTCAGATGTATAACTATAAGTTTATATATCTATCAGAGGTATAACTATAAGTTTATATATCTGTCAGAGGTATAACTATAAGTTTATATATCAGAGATATAACTATAAGTTTATATATCTATCAGAGGTATAACTATAAGTTTATATATCTATCAGAGGTATAACTATAAGTTTATATATCTGTCAGAGGTATAACTATAAGTTTATATATCTATCAGAGGTGTAACTATAAGTTTATATATCTATCAGAGGTGTAACTATAAGTTTATATATCTATCAGAGGTATAACTATAAGTTTATATATCTATCAGAGGTATAACTATAAGTTTATATATCTATCAGAGGTATAACTATAAGTTTATATATCTGTCAGAGGTAAAACTATAAGTTTATATATCTGTCAGAGGTATAACTATAAGTTTATATATCTGTCAGAGGTATAACTATAAGTTTATATATCTGTCAGAGGTATAACTATAAGTTTATATATCTATCAGAGGTATAGCTATAAGTTTATATATCTGTCAGAGGTGTAACTTATAAGTTTATATATCTATCAGAGGTATAACTATAAGTTTATATATCTATCAGAGGTATAACTATCAGTTTAAATATCTGTCAGAGGTATAACTATAAGTTTATATATCAGAGGTATAACTATAAGTTTATATATCAGATGTATAACTATAAGTTTATATATCTGTCAGAGGTATAACTATAAGTTTATATATCTATCAGAGGTATAACTATAAGTTTATATATCTATCAGAGGTATAACTATAAGTTTATATATCTGTCAGAGGTATAACTATAAGTTTATATATCTATCAGAGGTATAACTATAAGTTTATATATCTGTCAGAGGTATAACTATAAGTTTATATATCTATCAGAGGTATAACTATAAGTTTATATATCTGTCAGAGGTATAACTATAAGTTTATATATCAGAGGTATAACTATAAGTTTATATATCTGTCAGATGTATAACTATAAGTTTATATATCTGTCAGAGGTATAACTATAAGTTTATATATCTGTCAGAGGTATAACTATAAGTTTATATATCAGAGGTATAACTATAAGTTTATATATCTATCAGAGGTATAACTATAAGTTTATATATCTGTCAGAGGTATAACTATAAGTTTATATATCTATCAGAGGTATAACTATAAGTTTATATATCTATCAGAAGTATAACTATAAGTTTATATATCTGTCAGAGGTATAACTATAAGTTTATATATCTGTCAGAGGTGTAACTATAAGTTTATATATCTGTCAGAGGTGTAACTATAAGTTTATATATCTGTCAGAGGTATAACTATAAGTTTATATATTTGTCAGAGGTATAACTATAAGTTTATATATCTATCAGAGGTATAACTATAAGTTTATATATCAGAGGTATAACTATAAGTTTATATATCTATCAGAGGTATAACTATAAGTTTATAGATCTATCAGAGGTATAACTATAAGTTTATATATCTGTCAGAGGTATAACTATAAGTTTATATATCTATCAGAGGTGTAACTATAAGTTTATATATCTATCAGAGGTATAACTATAAGTTTATATATCTATCAGAGGTATAACTATAAGTTTATATATCTATCAGAGGTATAACTATAAGTTTATATATCTATCAGAGGTATAACTATAAGTTTATATATCTGTCAGAGGTATAACTATAAGTTTATATATCTATCAGAGGTATAACTATAAGTTTATATATCAGAGGTATAACTTAAAGTTTATATATCTGTCAGAGGTATAACTTAAAGTTTATATATCTATCAGAGGTATAACTATAAGTTTATATATCTATCAGAGGTATAACTATAAGTTTATATATCTATCAGAGGTATAACTATAAGTTTATATATCTATCAGAGGTATAACTATAAGTTTATATATCTGTCAGAGGTATAACTATAAGTTTATATATCTGTCAGAGGTATAACTATAAGTTTATATATCTATCAGAGGTATAACTATAAGTTTATATATCTGTCAGAGGTATAACTATAAGTTTATATATCTATCAGAGGTATAACTATAAGTTTATATATCTATCAGAGGTATAACTATAAGTTTATATATCTATCAGAGGTATAACTATAAGTTTATATATCTATCAGAGGTATAACTATAAGTTTATATATCTATCAGAGGTATAACTATAAGTTTATATATCTGTCAGAGGTATAACTATAAGTTTATATATCTATCAGAGGTATAACTATAAGTTTATATATCTGTCAGAGGTATAACTATAAGTTTATATATCTGTCAGAGGTATAACTATAAGTTTATATATCTATCAGAGGTATAACTATAAGTTTATATATCTATCAGAGGTATAACTATAAGTTTATATATCTATCAGAGGTATAACTATAAGTTTATATATCTATCAGAGGTATAACTATAAGTTTATATATCTGTCAGAGGTATAACTATAAGTTTATATATCTGTCAGAGGTATAACTATAAGTTTATATATCTATCAGAGGTATAACTATAAGTTTATATATCTGTCAGAGGTATAACTATAAGTTTATATATCTATCAGAGGTATAACTATAAGTTTATATATCTGTCAGAGGTATAACTATAAGTTTATATATCTGTCAGAGGTATAACTATAAGTTTATATATCTATCAGAGGTATAACTATAAGTTTATATATCTATCAGAGGTATAACTATAAGTTTATATATCTGTCAGAGGTATAACTATAAGTTTATATATCTGTCAGAGGTATAACTATAAGTTTATATATCTGTCAGAGGTATAACTATAAGTTTATATATCTGTCAGAGGTATAACTATAAGTTTATATATCTGTCAGAGGTATAACTATAAGTTTATATATCTGTCAGAGGTATAACTATAAGTTTATATATCTGTCAGAGGTATAACTATAAGTTTATATATCTGTCAGAGGTATAACTATAAGTTTATATATCTGTCAGAGGTATAACTATAAGTTTATATATCTGTCAGAGGTATAACTATAAGTTTATATATCTATCAGAGGTATAACTATAAGTTTATATATCTGTCAGAGGTATAACTATAAGTTTATATATCTGTCAGAGGTATAACTATAAGTTTATATATCTGTCTGTCAGAGGTATAACTATAAGTTTATATATCTGTCAGAGGTATAACTATAAGTTATATATCTGTCAGAGGTATAACTATAAGTTTATATATCTGTCAGAGGTATAACTATAAGTTTATATATCTGTCAGAGGTGTAACTATAAGTTTATATATCTATCAGAGGTATAACTATAAGTTTATATATCTGTCAGAGGTATAACTATAAGTTTATATATCTATCAGAGGTATAACTATAAGTTTATATATCTGTCAGAGGTATAACTATAAGTTTATATATCTGTCAGAGGTATAACTATAAGTTTATATATCTGTCAGAGGTATAACTATAAGTTTATATATCTATCAGAGGTATAACTATAAGTTTATATATCTGTCAGAGGTATAACTATAAGTTTATATATCTGTCAGAGGTATAACTATAAGTTTATATATCTGTCAGAGGTATAACTATAAGTTTATATATCTATCAGAGGTATAACTATAAGTTTATATATCTGTCAGAGGTATAACTATAAGTTTATATATCTGTCAGAGGTATAACTATACGTTTATATATCAGAGGTATAACTATCAGTTTATAGATCGTCAGAGGTTATAACTATAAGTTTATATATCTATCAAGAGCTGTAACTATAAGTTATAATCTGTCCGCGGTATAACTATAAGTTATATATCTGTAGAGGTTTAAGCTATCAGTTTTATATATCTGTCAGAAGGTTATAACTATTAAGGTTATTATATCTGTTCAGCGAGTATAACTATAAGTTTTCTAATCTGATCAGAGGTATAACGTATAAGTTTAATATATCTATCAGAGGTCTGAACTATAAGTTTATATCTGTCAGAGGGTATAACTATAAGTTTATCTATCTATCAGAGGGTTAAACTATAATTTTATATATCCTGTTCAGAGGTATAACTCTAAGTTTATATATCTATCAGCGGTATAACTATACGTTTATAATCTATCAGAGGTATAACTATCAGTTTTATATATCTATCAGAAGGTATAAGCTATAAGTTTATATATCTGTCAGAGGTATAACTATAAGTTTATATATATCAGAGGTATAACTATAAGTTTATATATCTGTCAGAGGTATAACTATAAGTTTATATATCTGTCAGAGGTATAACTATAAGTTTATATCTATCAGAGGTATAACTATAAGTTTATATATCTGTCAGAGGTATAACTATAAGTTTATATATCTGTCAGAGGTATAACTATAAGTTTATATATCTATCAGAGGTATAACTATAAGTTTATATATCTATCAGAGGTATAACTATAAGTTTATATATCTGTCAGAGGTATAACTATAAGTTTATATATCTATCAGAGGTATAACTATAAGTTTATATATCTGTCAGAGGTATAACTATAAGTTTATATATCTATCAGAGGTATAACTATAAGTTTATATATCTGTCAGAGGTATAACTATAAGTTTATATATCTGTCAGAGGTATAACTATAAGTTTATATATCTATCAGAGGTATAACTATAAGTTTATATATCTGTCAGAGGTATAACTATAAGTTATATATCTGTCAGAGGTATAACTATAAGTTTATATATCTATCAGAGGTATAACTATAAGTTTATATATCTATCAGAGGTATAACTATAAGTTTATATATCTGTCAGAGGTATAACTATAAGTTTATATATCAGAGGTATAACTATAAGTTTATATATCTGTCAGAGGTATAACTATAAGTTTATATATCTGTCAGAGGTATAACTATAAGTTTATATATCTATCAGAGGTATAACTATAAGTTTATATATCTGTCAGAGGTATAACTATAAGTTTATATATCTATCAGAGGTATAACTATAAGTTTATATATCTGTCAGAGGTATAACTATAAGTTTATATATCTATCAGAGGTATAACTATAAGTTTATATATCTTCAGAGGTATAACTATAAGTTATATATCTATCAGAGGTATAACTATAAGTTTATATATCTATCAGAGGTATAACTATAAGTTTATATATCTATCAGAGGTATAACTATAAGTTTATATATCTATCAGAGGTATAACTATAAGTTTATATATCTGTCAGAGGTATAACTATAAGTTTATATATCTGTCAGAGGTATAACTATAAGTTTATATATCTGTCAGAGGTATAACTATAAGTTTATATATCTGTCAGAGGTATAACTATAAGTTTCTATATCAGAGGTATAACTATAAGTTTATATATCTGTCAGAGGTATAACTATAAGTTTATATATCTATCAGAGGTGTAACTATAAGTTTATATATCAGAGGTATAACTATAAGTTTATATATCTGTCAGAGGTATAACTATAAGTTTATATATCTGTCAGAGGTATAACTATAAGTTTATATATCTATCAGAGGTATAACTATAAGTTTATATATCTATCAGAGGTGTAACTATAAGTTTATATATCTGTCAGAGGTATAACTATAAGTTTATATATCTATCAGAGGTATAACTATAAGTTTATATATCTGTCAGAGGTGTAACTATAAGTTTATATATCTGTCAGAGGTATAACTATAAGTTTATATATCTGTCAGAGGTATAACTATAAGTTTATATATCTATCAGAGGTATAACTATAAGTTTATATATCTATCAGAGGTATAACTATAAGTTTATATATCTGTCAGAGGTATAACTATAAGTTTATATATCTGTCAGAGGTATAACTATAAGTTTATATATCTGTCAGAGGTATAACTATAAGTTTATATATCTGTCAGAGGTATAACTATAAGTTTATATATCTGTCAGAGGTATAACTATAAGTTTATATATCTGTCAGAGGTATAACTATAAGTTTATATATCTGTCAGAGGTATAACTATAAGTTTATATATCTGTCAGAGGTATAACTATAAGTTTATATATCTGTCAGAGGTATAACTATAAGTATATATCTGTCAGAGGTATAACTATAAGTTTATATATCTATCAGAGGTATAACTATAAGTTTATATATCTGTCAGAGGTATAACTATAAGTTTATATATCTGTCAGAGGTATAACTATAAGTTTATATATCTGTCAGAGGTATAACTATAAGTTTATATATCTGTCAGAGGTATAACTATAAGTTTATATATCTGTCAGAGGTATAACTATAAGTTTATATATCTGTCAGAGGTATAACTATAAGTTTATATATCTGTCAGAGGTATAACTATAAGTTTATATATCTGTCAGAGGTATAACTATAAGTTTATATATCTGTCAGAGGTATAACTATAAGTTTATATATCTGTCAGAGGTATAACTATAAGTTTATATATCTATCAGAGGTATAACTATAAGTTTATATATCTGTCAGAGGTATAACTATAAGTTTATATATCTATCAGAGGTATAACTATAAGTTTATATATCTGTCAGAGGTATAACTATAAGTTTATATATCTGTCAGAGGTATAACTATAAGTTTATATATCTGTCAGAGGTATAACTATAAGTTTATATATCTGTCAGAGGTATAACTATAAGTTTATATATCTGTCAGAGGTATAACTATAAGTTTATATATCTGTCAGAGGTATAACTATAAGTTTATATATCTATCAGAGGTATAACTATAAGTTTATATATCTGTCAGAGGTATAACTATAAGTTTATATATCTATCAGAGGTATAACTATAAGTTTATATATCTATCAGAGGTATAACTATAAGTTTATATATCTGTCAGAGGTATAACTATAAGTTATATATCTGCAGAGGTATAACTATAAGTTATATATCTGTCAGAGGTATAACTATAAGTTTATATATCTGTCAGAGGTATAACTGTAAGTTTATATATCTAGCAGAGGTATAACTATAAGGTTATATATCTATCAGAGGTATAACTATAGTTTATATATCTGTCAGAGGTATAACTATAAGTTTATTATCTATCAGAAGTATAACTATAAGTTATATATCTGTCAGAGGTATAACTATAAGTTTATATATCTAGCAGAGGTATAACTATAAGTTTATATATCTATCAGAGGTATAACTATAAGTTTATATATCTGTCAGAGGTATAACTATAAGTTTATATATCTGTCAGAGGTATAACTATAAGTTTATATATCTGTCAGAGGTATAACTATAAGTTTATATATCTGTCAGAGGTATAACTATAAGTTTATATATCTATCAGAGGTATAACTATAAGTTATATATCTAGTCAGAGGTATAACTATAAGTTTATATATCTGTCAGAGGTAAAACTATACTATAAGTTTATATATCTGTCAGAGGTATAACTATAAGTTTATATATATCAGAGGTATAACTATCAGTTTATATATCTGTCAGAGGTATAACTATAAGTTTATATATCTGTCAGAGGTATAACTATAAGTTTATATATCTGTCAGAGGTATAACTATAAGTTTATATATCTATCAGAGGTATAACTATAAGTTTATATATCTGTCAGAGGTATAACTATAAGTTTATATATCTGTCAGAGGTATACTATAAGTTTATATATCTATCAGAGGTATAACTATAAGTTTATATATCTGTCAGAGGTATAACTATAAGTTTATATATATCAGAGGTATAACTATAAGTTTATATATCTGTCAGAGGTATAAACTATAAGTTTATATATCTTCAGAGGTATAACTATAAGTTTATATAGCAGAGGTATAACTATAAGTTTATATATCTGTCAGAGGTATAACTATAAGTTTATATATCTGTCAGAGGTGTAACTATAAGTTTATATATCTGTCAGAGGTATAACTATAAGTTTATATATCTGTCAGAGGTATAACTATAAGTTTATATATCTGTCAGAGGTATAACTATAAGTTTATATATCTGTCAGAGGTATAACTATAAGTTTATATATCTGTCAGAGGTATAACTATAAGTATATATCTGTCAGAGGTATAACTATAAGTTTATATATCTGTCAGAGGTATAACTATAAGTTTATATATCTTCAGAGGTATAACTATAAGTTTATATATCTGTCAGAGTATAACTATAAGTTTATATATCTGTCAGAGGTATAACTATAAGTTTATATATCTATCAGAGGTATAACTATAGTTTATATATCTGTCAGAGGTATAACTATAAGTTTATATATCTAGCAGAGTATAACTATAAGTTTATATATCTGTCAGAGGTATAACTATAAGTTTATATATCTGTCAGAGGTATAACTATAAGTTATATATCTGTCAGAGGTGATAACTATAAGTTTATATATCTGTCAGAGGTATAACTATAAGTTTATATATCTGTCAGAGGTATAACTATAAGTTTATATATCTGTCAGAGTATAACTATAAGTTTATATATCGTCAGAGGTATAACTATAAGTTGATATATCTAGTCAGAAGGTATAACTATAAGTTTATATATCTGTCAGAGGTATAACTATAAGTTTATATATCTGCAGAGGTATAACTATAAGTTTATTATCTGTCAGAGTGTAACTATAAGTTTATATATCTGTCAGAGGTATAACTATAAGTTTATATATCTGTCAGAGGTATAAACTATAAGTTTATATATTGTCAGAGGTAATAACTATAAGTTTATATATCTAGTCAGAGGTATAACTATAAGTTTATATATCTGTCAGAAGGTATAACTATAAGTTTATATATCTGTCAGAGGTATAACTATAAGTTATATATCTAGTCAGAGGTATAACTATAAGTTATATATCTGTCAGAGGTAGTAACTATAAGTTTATATATCTGTCAGAGGTAGTAACTATAAGTTTATATATCTGTCAGAGGTATAACTATAAGTTTATATATCTGTCAGAGGCATAACTATAAGTTTATATATCTGTCAGAGGTATGACTATAAGTTTATATATCTGACAAAGGTGTAACTATAAGTTGATATATCTGTCAGAGGTATAACTATAAGTTTATATATCTGTCAGAGGTATAACTATAAGTTTATATATCTGTCAGAGGTATAACTATCAGTTTATATATCTGTCAGAGGTATAACTATAAGTTTATATATCTATCAGAGGTATAACTATAAGTTTATATATCTGTAGAGGTATAACTATCAGTTTATATATCTGTCAGAGGTATAACTATAAGTTTATATATCTGTCAGAGGTATAACTATAAGTTTATATATCTGTCAGAGGTATAACTATAAGTATATATCTGTCAGAGGTATAACTATAAGTTTATATATCTGTCAGAGGTATAACTATAAGTTTATATATCTGTCAGAGGTGTAACTATAAGTTTATATATCTGTCAGAGGTATAACTATAAGTTTATATATCTATCAGAGGTATAACTATAAGTTTATATATCTGTCAGAGGTAAAACTATAAGTTTTATATACTGTCAGGTATAACTATAAGTTTATATATCTGTCGAGGTATAACTATAAGTTTATATTCTGTCAGAGGATAACTATAAGTTTATATATCTGTCAGAGGTATAACTATAAGTTATATACTACAGAGGTATAACTATAAGTTATATATCTGTCAGAGGTATAACTATAAGTTTAATATATCTGTCAGAAGGTATAACTATAAGTTTATATATCTGTCAGAGGTATAACTATAGTTTATATATCTGTCAGAGGTATAACTATAAGTTTATATATCGGTCAGAGGTATAACTATAAGTTTATATATCTGTCAGAGGTATAACTATAAGTTTATATATCTGTCAGAGATATAACTATAAGTTTATATATCTGTCAGAGGTGTAACTATAAGTTTATATATCTGTCAGAGGTATAACTATAAGTTTATATATCTGTCAGAGGTATAACTATAAGTTTATATATCTGTCAGAGGTATAACTATAAGTTTATATTCTGTCAGAGGTATAACTATAAGTTTATATATCTAGCAGAGGTATAACTATAAGTTTATATATCTGTCAGAGGTATAACTATAAGTTTATATATCTGTCAGATGTATAACTATAAGTTTATATATCTGTCAGAGGTATAACTATAAGTTTATATATCTGTCAGAGGTATAACTATCAGTTTATATATCTGTCAGAGGTATAACTATAAGTTTATATATCTGTCAGAGGTATAACTATAAGTTTATATATCTGTCAGAGGTATAACTATAAGTTTATATATCTGTCAGAGGTGTAACTATAAGTTTATATATCTGTCAGAGGTATAACTATAAGTTTATATATCTGTCAGAGGTATAACTATAAGTTTATATATCTATCAGAGGTATAACTATAAGTTTATATATCTATCAGAGGTATAACTATAAGTTTATATATCTGTCAGAGGTATAACTATAAGTTATATATCTGTCAGAAGGTATAACTATAAGTTTATATATCTGTCAGAGGTATAACTATAAGTTTATATATCTATCAGAGGTATAACTATCAGTTTATATATCTGTCAGAGGTATAACTATAAGTTTATATATCTGTCAGAGGTATAACTATAAGTTTATATATCTATCAGAGGTATAACTATAAGTTTATATACTGTCAGAGGTATAACTATCAGTTTATATATCTGTCAGAGGTATACCTATAAGTTGATATATCTGTCAGAGGTATAACTATAAGTTTATATATCTGTCAGAGGGTATAACTATAAGTTTTATATATCTAGTCAGAGGTATAACTATAAGTTTATAATATCTGTCAGAGGTAGTAACTATAAGTTTATATATCTAGTCAAGAGGTATAACTATAAGTTTATATATCTAGTCAGGTATAACTATAAGTTTATATATCTGTCAGAGGTATAACTATAAGTTTATATATCTGTCAGAGGTATAACTATAAGTTTATATATCTGTCAGAGGTATAACTATAGTTTATATATTCAGAGGTATAACTATAAGTTTATATATCTTCAGAGGTATAAACTATAATTTATATATCTGTCAGAAGGTATAACTATAAGAAGTTTATATATCTATCAGAGGTATAACTATAAGTTTATATCTGTCAGAGTATAACTATAAGTTTATATATCGTCAGAGGTATAACTATAAGTTTATATATCTGTCAGAGGTATAACTATAAGTTTATATATCTATCAGAGGTATAACTATAAGTTATATATCTTCAGAGGTATAAACTATAAGTTTATATATCTTCAGAGGTACTAACTATAAGTTTATATATCTGTCAGAGGTATAACTATAAGTTTATATATCTGTCAGAGGTATAACTATAAGTTTATATATCTATCAGAGGTATAAACTATAAGTTATATATCTGATCAGAGGTATAACTATAAGTTTATATATCTGTCAGAGGTATAACTATAAGTTTATATATCTAGTCAGAGGTATAACTATAAGTTTATATATCTATCAGAGGTATAACTATAAGTTTATATATCTGTCAGAGGTATAACTATAAGTTTATATATCTTCAGAGGTGTAACTATAAGTTTATATATTCAGAGGTATAACTATAAGTTTATATATCTGTCAGAGGTATAACTATAAGTTGATATATCTATCAGAGGTATAACTATAAGTTTATATATCTATCAGAGGTATAACTATAAGTTTATATATCTGTCAGAGGTATAACTATAAGTTTATATATCTATCAGAGGTATAACTATAAGTTTATATATCTGTCAGAGGTATAACTATAAGTTTATATATCTATCAGAGGTATAACTATAAGTTTATATATCTGTCAGAGGTATAACTATAAGTTTATATATCTATCAGAAGTATAACTATAAGTTTATATATCTGTCAGAGGTATAACTATAAGTTTATATATCTGTCAGAGGTATAACTATAAGTTTATATATCTGTCAGAGGTGTAACTATAAGTTTATATATCTGTCAGAGGTGTAACTATAAGTTTATATATCTGTCAGAGGTATAACTATAAGTTTATATATCTGTCAGAGGTATAACTATCAGTTTATATATCTGTCAGAGGTATAACTATAAGTTTATATATCTGTCAGAGGTATAACTATAAGTTTATATATCTGTCAGAGGTATAACTATAAGTTTATATATCTGTCAGAGGTGTAACTATAAGTTTATATATCTATCAGAGGTATAAGTATCAGTTTATATATCTGTCAGAGGTGTAACTATCAGTTTATATATCTGTCAGAGGTATAACTATAAGTTTATATATCTATCAGAGGTATAACTATAAGTTTATATATAAGAGGTATAACTATCAGTTTATATATCTGTCAGAGGTATAACTATAAGTTTATATATCTGTCAGAAGTATAACTATAAGTTTATATATCTGTCAGAGGTATAACTATAAGTTTATATATAAGAGGTATAACTATCAGTTTATATATCTGTCAGAGGTATAACTATAAGTTTATATATCTGTCAAAGGTGTAACTATAAGTTTATATATCTGTCAGAGGTATAACTATAAGTTTATATATAAGAGGTATAACTATCAGTTTATATATCTGTCAGAGGTATAACTATAAGTTTATATATCTGTCAGAAGTATAACTATAAGTTTATATATCTGTCAGAGGTATAACTATAAGTTTATATATCTATCAGAGGTGTAACTATAAGTTTATATATCTGTCAGAGGTATAACTATAAGTTTATATATCAGAGGTATAACTATAAGTTTATATATCTGTCAGAGGTATAACTATAAGTTTATATATCTGTCAGAGGTATAACTATAAGTTTATATATCAGAGGTATAACTATAAGTTTATATATCTGTCAGAGGTATAACTATAAGCTTATATATCAGAGGTATAACTATAAGTTTATATATCTGTCAGAGGTGTAACTATAAGTTTATATATCTGTCAGAGGTATAACTATAAGTTTATATATCTGTCAGAGGTGTAACTATAAGTTTATATATCTGTCAGAGGTAAAACTATAAGTTTATATATCTGTCAGAGGTATAACTATAAGTTTATATATCTATCAGAGGTATAGCTATAAGTTTATATATCTGTCAGAGGTGTAACTTATAAGTTTATATATCTATCAGAGGTATAACTATAAATTTATATATCTATCAGAGGTATAACTATAAGTTTAAATATCTGTCAGAGGTATAACTATAAGTTTATATATCAGAGGTATAACTATAAGTTTATATATCAGATGTATAACTATAAGTTTATATATCTGTCAGAGGTATAACTATAAGTTTATATATCTATCAGAGGTATAACTATAAGTTTATATATCAGAGGTATAACTATAAGTTTATATATCTGTCAGAGGTATAACTATAAGTTTATATATCTATCAGAGGTATAACTATAAGTTTATATATCTGTCAGAGGTATAACTATAAGTTTATATATCTATCAGAGGTATAACTATAAGTTTATATATCTGTCAGAGGTATAACTATAAGTTTATATATCAGAGGTATAACTATAAGTTTATATATCTGTCAGAGGTATAACTATAAGTTTATATATCTGTCAGAGGTATAACTATAAGTTTATATATCTGTCAGATGTATAACTATAAGTTTATATCTATCAGAGGTATAACTATAAGTTTATATATCTGTCAGAGGTATAACTATAAGTTTATATATCTGTCAGAGGTATAACTATAAGTTTATATATCTATCAGAGGTATAACTATAAGTTGATATAACAGAGGTATAACTATAAGTTTATATATCTGATGTATAACTATAAGTTTATATATCTATCAGAGGTATAACTATAAGTTTATATATCTGTCAGAGGTATAACTATAAGTTTATATATCTATCAGAGGTATAACTATAAGTTTATATATCTGTCAGAGGTATAACTATAAGTTTATATATCTGTCAGAGGTATAACTATAAGTTTATATATCTGTCAGAGGTATAACTATAAGTTTATATATCTATCAGAGGTATAACTATAAGTTTATATATCAGAGGTATAACTATAAGTTTATATATCTATCAGAGGTACAGTCAAACTTGTAATAGCGGACACCCTTATATAACGGACACCTGTCCATAACGGACACTTTCAGGAATCCCCAATGAAAATCACTAAATAAATATCATGTATATAGCGGACACCTTCCTAATGCGGACAGCGGACACTTATTTTTGTCCGTAAAGTTGTTAAAAATTCCGTATAACGGACACGCGAAACCATAGCTGTGTTGATATTTGTGTGTAAAACGTTTCTAAATAACAAGCAAAGCCTTAATTACTCAACTCCCCTGGCAGCAATGCTAACTTAGGAAGCCACTTCATCAGTCACTAATTGTCCTGTTACCTGTAAGTTGCTGTAACAATGGGCAGTAATTACAAGAGAGTGACCGATCGCCATCGGCAGAGGTGTTTGTTTACTCAACCCCACCGGTGACAGCTAAGCTTAGCCATTCAACCATAGCCTAGACAACAAGAATGGTCAGGGGGTAATTAAATCATTATCAAGACCAATAAAAGAGGGACAAACCAATAGTTATGTCTGTCATAATTGTTTTACTTACAAAATCAACCGTATGCAAAATCTGACAGGACAGGCACATGGTTGTCAGCCGCCATTTTCTCACACTCGGAACTCCTCGGAATATGACTACGTAACATATTAAGAACAGCTGAAGAGTTCCGAGTGTCTTTGTATACACTATACTAATTGACAGAACCAGAAAACGGTATTTATTAAATTAAATCCCTACATGGATTTCAGAAAATATGTCTCAAAATAAACGCTTAGGGATTATAATTATCAGAGGAAAATGCACTTTCATTTATAAAGAGTTAATGTTGTAATAGAAAAGATATTTCAAACATATTTATTTTTCAAAATATTGAGGATTAATGAAAATTGTTTTACTATGGTAATAATTACCTTTACATTTTTGACTATGTTGAGTATTTGTCTGAATAGATATTCAGTATAGTATGATATTGTGAAGATTTTTTTGGAACATATAGGCTTAATATAAATTATCAAAAATATCAACTTCAATTTTTGTGTCAGATGAATGATTGAAAATTAATTAATTAAGCATTTATCTTTAATTATTTGTCTTATATTCATTTGTTTAAGTGTTTAAATATAATAAATCAGGAGACATATAGTGTACTATAAACAGACTTTGGTTTGTTTCTTCGTTTATAAGGGACATAACTCGTTGAACCTCTATATAAAGGACACCTCTCTATAAAGGACACTTTTGTCTTGTCCCTTAGGTGTCCTTTATAGACAGGTTCGACTGTATAACTATAAGTTTATAGATCTATCAGAGGTATAACTATAAGTTTATATATCTGTCAGAGGTGTAACTATAAGATTATATATCTATCAGAGGTATAACTATAAGTTTATATATCTATCAGAGGTATAACTATAAGTTTATATATCTATCAGAGGTATAACTATAAGTTTATATATCTATCAGAGGTGTAACTATAAGTTTATATATCTCTCAGAGGTATAACTATAAGTTTATATATCTATCAGAGGTATAACTATAAGTTTATATATCTATCAAAGGTATAACTATAAGTTTATATATCTGTCAGAGGTATAACTATAAGTTTATATATCTGTCAGAGGTATAACTTTAAGTTTATATATCTGTCAGAGGTATAACTATAAGTTGATATATCTGTCAGAAGTATAACTATAAGTTGATATATCTGTCAAAGGTGTAACTATAAATTTATATATCAGAGGTATAAATAGAAGCTTATATATCTATCAGACGGTACTTAAAGCAAAAAAGCTTGTTGTGGAAAGTAAAGACAAAAGCAGAAAAAAACATATCTATGAAAAAAAATATTAAACTTTAAATTCCGCCATACACAATCCATTTATTTTCCTAGATGAGACCATCAGAGCTCCATCAGAACACCATCCTGTTGTAACAAAAGACTGGAGATGAAATTAAGTCCGTACTAAATCTTGGGTATTTACATAGAAATGATGTATGTATGACTGTTAACTAATGTAAGGCTCGTGACGGCAGGTCACTAGAATCATTAGGTATAATTAGGACGGTTATGTCCATGCTGGGACTCGTCAGACATGCACCAGGATTTTATGGTATGCTATTACGGGACCGGTTTACAAAGACATCTCTAGAGGGACATCGTATCTCCTTGTCTCTCGTCTGTGTACAGGGTCACATTTCTCTGTCTACATACATGACAAGGGTGTATCCATATTTTAGGTGACGATTCCACTCAAACCCCCACTGGTCCTACACTTTACACAGACTACGTTCCATGGAGTCACTTCCCTTTATAGCTTTGATAGGCTGAAGTTCTGTTCTATTTATTCAAATTATGTACTGGTCAATTATTGGGATATATGTTTCCTTGATGATCCTGTCATCTAGCTATCATAACCTAAAGACATTGTATAACTATCCTTAATGGTCACCGACATTATTCAATACAGAGGAATAAGTGATGAAGTTTGGTAGGTGACCTTGACCTTAGACAGAACAGACAAACAGACATTATATAGACTAACTATGTCTATAGGATGCTTGAGAAATTGTGATTATACAATTAGATGTCATGGCTATATACAGTCCCTACTAAAATACACAGGCATACTGTAGCATAACTGGATTGGGCTGAAGGCTGGTGGCCAGGTAGCTCAAATGGTTATATATACATATAGAGCATCTGTCTGGAGTTGTGAGGTCCAGGGTATGATCTGTCTGGAGTTGTGAGGTCCAGGGTGTGATCTGTCTGGAGTTGTGAGGTCCAGGGTGTGATCTGTCTGGAGTTGTGAGGTCCAGGGTGTGATCTGTCTGGAGTTCTGAGGTCCAGGGTGTGATCTGTCTGGAGTTGTGAGGTCCAGGATTTGATCTGTCTGGAGTTGTGAGGTCCAGGGTGTGATCTGTCTGGAGTTGTGAGGTCCAGGGTGTGATCTGTCTGGAGTTGTGAGGACCAGGGTGTGATCTGTCTGGAGTTGTGAGGTCCAGGGTGTGATCTGTCTGGAGTTGTGAGGTCCAGGGTGTGATCTGTCTGGAGTTGTGAGGTCCAGGTTTGATCTGTCTGGAGTTGTGAGGTCCAGGTTTGATCTGTCCGGAGTTGTGAGGTCCAGGGTGTGATCTGTCTGGAGTTGTGAGGTCCAGGGTTTGATCTGTCTGGAGTTGTGAGGTCCAGGGTGTGATCTGTCTGGAGTTGTGAGGTCCAGGGTGTGATCTGTCTGGAGTTGTGAGGTCCAGGTTTGATCTGTCTGGAGTTGTGAGGTCCAGGTTTGATCTGTCCGGAGTTGTGAGGTCCAGGGTGTGATCTGTCTGGAGTTGTGAGGTCCAGGGTTTGATCTGTCTGGAGTTGTGAGGTCCAGGGTTTGATCTGTCTGGAGTTGTGAGGTCCAGGGTGTGATCTGTCTGGAGTTGTGAGGTCCAGGGTTTGATCTGTCTGGTGTTGTGAGGTCCAGGGTGTGATCTGTCTGGTGTTGTGAGGTCCAGGTTTGATCTGTCTGGAGTTGTGAGGTCCAGGGTGTGATCTGTCTGGTGTTGTGAGGTCCAGGGTGTGATCTGTCTGGAGTTGTGAGGTCCAGGGTGTGATCTGTCTGGTGTTGTGAGGTCCAGGGTGTGATCTGTCTGGAGTTGTGAGGTCCAGCGTGTGATCTGTCTGGAGTTGTGAGGTCCAGGGTTTGATCTGTCTGGTGTTGTGAGGTCCAGGGTGTGATCTGTCTGGAGTTGTGAGGACCAGGGTGTGATCTGTCTGGAGTTGTGAGGTCCAGGGTGTGATCTGTCTGGAGTTGTGAGGTCCAGGGTGTGATCTGTCTGGAGTTGTGAGGTCCAGGTTTGATCTGTCTGGAGTTGTGAGGTCCAGGTTTGATCTGTCCGGAGTTGTGAGGTCCAGGGTGTGATCTGTCTGGAGTTGTGAGGTCCAGGGTTTGATCTGTCTGGAGTTGTGAGGTCCAGGGTGTGATCTGTCTGGAGTTGTGAGGTCCAGGGTTTGATCTGTCTGGTGTTGTGAGGTCCAGGGTGTGATCTGTCTGGTGTTGTGAGGTCCAGGTTTGATCTGTCTGGAGTTGTGAGGTCCAGGGTGTGATCTGTCTGGTGTTGTGAGGTCCAGGGTGTGATCTGTCTGGAGTTGTGAGGTCCAGGGTGTGATCTGTCTGGTGTTGTGAGGTCCAGGGTGTGATCTGTCTGGAGTTGTGAGGTCCAGCGTGTGATCTGTCTGGAGTTGTGAGGTCCAGGGTTTGATCTGTCTGGTGTTGTGAGGTCCAGGGTGTGATCTGTCTGGAGTTGTGAGGACCAGGGTGTGATCTGTCTGGAGTTGTGGGGTCCAGGGTGTGATCTGTCTGGAGTTGTGAGGTCCAGGTTTGATCTGTCCGGAGTTGTGAGGTCCAGGTTTGATCTGTCCGGAGTTGTGAGGTCCAGGGTTTGATCTGTCCGGAGTTGTGAGGTCCAGGGTTTGATCTGTCCAGAGTTGTGAGGTCCAGGGTTTTATCTGTCTGGAGTTCTGAGGTCCAGGGTTTGAATCTGCATGGTCTGGCCATTGCATGATTCAACCCTAACCCTGCTACAGTACAAATGGTTATAACAACTAAAGTGTTCACTTACATCAAAGAGTATATCAAAATACCCAAAGGAATCCATTGTCTCTAAACTTGATACCTCTCTCTCCTGCCAGCAGTATAACCCTGACAAGTAATGACTTCACAGGTAAATCAAATGACACCTGGGTAATGAAGCTGTTGAAAGGTGAACAGGTAATCAAGGATTGTAACGACTAGTGTTTGTGTACATTGACAAGTCTTCAGTGGTATGTGGAGTCGTGTGATCAAGTCTAAATGTCACCCCACCATGCAATCGGTGTGAAATATTTCTCTAATCATAGAACAATTAATGACAAAACAAAGTCAAGTGTAAAATGTGCAGATTAATATGCCGATGGCACTAGAGAGTGATTTACATAGCACCGAGGGACCAGAGTTAGTCAAACATGACACGGAGCCAGGGTAAACAGTGAAAAGTGCTCTGTCAGGGTTAGTTATAGTCAAAGACAGGTCTATACTGGGAGTATTCTCTGTCAGGGTTAGTTATAATCAAAGACAGGTCTATACTGGGAGTATTCTCTGTCAGGGTTACAGTTATAGTCAAAGACAGGTCTATACTGGGAGTATTCTCTGTCAGGGTTACAGTTATAGTCAAAGACAGGTCTATACTGGGAGTATTCTCTGTCAGGGTTAGTTATAGTCAAAGACAGATCTATACTGGGAGTATTCTCTGTCAGGGTTAGTTATAGTCAAAGACAGATCTATACTGGGAGTATTCTCTGTCAGGGTTAGTTATAGTCAAAGACATGTCTATACTGGGAGTATTCTCTGTCAGGGTTAGTTATAGTCAAAGACAGATCTATACTGGGAGTATTCTCTGTCAGGATTAGTTATAGTCAAAGACAGGTCTATACTGGGAGTATTCTCTGTCAGGGTTAGTTATAGTCAAAGACAGGTCTATACTGGGGGTATTCTCTGTCAGGGTTAGTTATAGTCAAAGACAGGTCTATACTGGGAGTATTCTCTGTCAGGGTTACAGTTATAGTCAAAGACAGGTCTATACTGGGAGTATTCTATGTCAGGGTTAGTTATAGTCAAAGACAGGTCTATACTGGGAGTATTCTCTGTCAGGGTTACAGTTATAGTCAAAGACAGGTCTATACTGGGAGTATTCTCTGTCAGGGTTACAGTTATAGTCAAAGACAGGTCTATACTGGGAGTATTCTCTGTCAGGGTTAGTTATAATCAAAGACAGGTCTATACTGGGAGTATTCTCTGTCAGGGTTACAGTTATAGTCAAAGACAGGTCTATACTGGGAGTATTCTCTGTCAGGGTTACAGTTATAGTCAAAGACAGGTCTATACTGGGAGTATTCTCTGTCAGGGTTACAGTTATAGTCAAAGACAGGTCTATATTGGGGGTATTCTCTGTCAGGGTTACAGTTATAGTCAAAGACAGGTCTATACTGGAAGTATTCTCTGTCAGGGTTAGTTATAGTCAAAGACAGGTCTATACTGGGAGTATTCTCTGTCAGGGTTAGTTATAGTCAAAGACACGTCTATACTGGGAGTATTCTCTGTCAGGGTTAGTTATAGTCAAAGACAGGTCTATACTGAGAGTATTCTCTGTCAGGGTTAGTTATAGTCAAAGACAGGTCTATACTGGGAGTATTCTCTGTCAGGGTTAGTTATAGTCAAAGACAGGTCTATACTGGGAGTACTCTCTGTCAGGGTTAGTTATAGTCAAAGACAGGTCTATACTGGGAGTATTCTCTGTCAGGGTTAGTTATAGTCAAAGACAGGTCTATACTGGGAGTATTCTCTGTCAGGGTTAGTTATAGTCAAAGACAGGTCTATACTGGGAGTATTCTCTGTCAGGGTTACAATTATAGTCAAAGACAGGTCTATACTGGGAGTATTCTCTGTCAGGGTTAGTTATAGTCAAAGACAGGTCTATACTGGGAGTATTCTCTGTCAGGGTTACAGTTATAGTCAAAGACAGGTCTATACTGGGAGTATTCTCTGTCAGGGTTACAGTTATAGTCAAAGACAGGTCTATACTGGGAGTTTTCTCTGTCAGGGTTAGTTATAATCAAAGACAGGTCTATACTGGGAGTATTCTCTGTCAGGGTTACAGTTATAGTCAAAGACAGGTCTATACTGGGAGTATTCTCTGTCAGGGTTACAGTTATAGTCAAAGACAGGTCTATACTGGGGGTATTCTCTGTCAGGGTTACAGTTATAGTCAAAGACAGGTCTATACTGGGAGTATTCTCTGTCAGGGTTACAGTTATAGTCAAAGACAGGTCTATACTGGGAGTATTCTCTGTCAGGGTTAGTTATAGTCAAAGACAGGTCTATACTGGGGGTATTCTCTGTCAGGGTTACAGTTATAGTCAAAGACAGGTCTATACTGGGAGTATTCTCTGTCAGGGTTAGTTATAGTCAAAGACAGGTCTATACTGGGAGTATTCTCTGTCAGGGTTACAGTTATAGTCAAAGACAGGTCTATACTGGGAGTATTCTCTGTCAGGGTTAGTTATAGTCAAAGACAGGTCTATACTGGGAGTATTCTCTGTCAGGGTTAGTTATAGTCAAAGACAGGTCTATACTGGGAGTATTCTCTGTCAGGGTTACAGTTATAGTCAAAGACAGGTCTATACTGGGAGTATTCTCTGTCAGGGTTACAGTTATAGTCAAAGACAGGTCTATACTGGGAGTATTCTCTGTCAGGGTTACAGTTATAGTCAAAGACAGGTCTATACTGGGAGTATTCTCTGTCAGGGTTACAGTTATAGTCAAAGACAGGTCTATATTGGGGGTATTCTCTGTCAGGGTTACAGTTATAGTCAAAGACAGGTCTATAGTGGGAGTATTCTCTGTCAGGGTTAGTTATAGTCAAAGACAGGTCTATAGTGGGGGTGTTCTCTGTCAGGGTTAGTTATAGTCAAAGACAGGTCTATACTGGGAGTATTCTCTGTCAGGGTTACAGTTATAGTCAAAGACAGGTCTATACTGGGAGTATTCTCTGTCAGGGTTAGTTATAGTCAAAGACAGGTCTATACTGGGAGTATTCTCTGTCAGGGTTACAGTTATAGTCAAAGACAGGTCTATACTGGGGGTATTCTCTGTCAGGGTTAGTTACAGTCAAAGACAGGTCTTTACTGGGAGTATTCTCTGTCAGGGTTAGTTATAGTCAAAGACAGGTCTATACTGGGAGTATTCTCTGTCAGGGTTAGTTATAGTCAAAGGCAGGTCTATACTGGGGGTATTCTCTGTCAGGGTTACAGTTATAGTCAAAGACAGGTATATACTTGGAGTATTCTCTGTCAGGGTTAGTTATAGTCAAAGACAGGTCTATACTGGGAGTATTCTCTGTCAGGGTTACAGTTATAGTCAAAGACAGGTCTATACTGGGGGTATTCTCTGTCAGGGTTACAGTTATAGTCAAAGACAGGTCTATACTGGGAGTATTCTCTGTCAGGGTTACAGTTATAGTCAAAGACAGGTCTATACTGGGGGTATTCTCTGTCAGGGTTACAGTTATAGTCAAAGACAGGTCTTTAGTGGGAATATTCTCTGTCAGGGTTACAGTTATAGTCAAAGACAGGTCTATAGTGGGAGTGATAAAGTCAGTACAGCATACTTATGATACCAAATTTCTACCTACTGTAATAATGACAAGTGTATGGACTTTAGGTAAAGTTTTATGATAATTGCATTAAAATTTAGTCAGTGGAACAATGATATTCCAAATTCTAATAGTAGCAATGGCCTCATTTTTGCCTCTATGAGGACATTGTTATAAAGTGTGACACTCCTTAGCACAGTGTAAGAGTGAAGATGTTGTAAAGATCCCTATATAATCATAAGTTCCTGTTCTTATACTAGCCCCCCACCTCCCCCACCCCTACCCCTCCCCTACCCCTACCCAACCCCCAACCCCCCACCCCACCCCAGCCCCACCCCCACCCTTTCCCCAATATCACTTATTTTACTCCAACCTAGTTTACAGTTCTCTAACTCTCTATTAACTCTCACCACCTCCAGTGACATAACCCTTTAATTATTAAATGTTCATCTTTGCCCCATACCCATCCCCACCCCGGAGTCTCTCTTACTTTCCTTCAGCTTCTCTGACAGTAACAGTATTTCAACATTTCCAACCTAAAATGTAAATTCAATTCAAATTGTATGATATAATTTTCCATGCCTGGTAATAAAGAAAGTACTTTAGACTTGTGTGACAAAAGCAAACATATCATGTATGGTTATAAATCACAGCTTTCCCTGTCAACCCTTTACCAACTTACAATGAAATATCAAAAATGAGTTTAATTCATTACTCCAGTAAGTAAAATATTCTGAGAGATTGCCAGTAATTAGTTGTGGCTTGAGATTTGACACCAGATAATCTGGGTTCCACCATTCCAAATTGCAATTTCTCTTCAGCACGCTTTGTCATTGACTTCAACAAAAAAAAAGTTTGAAAAATGATTTTGAGTGTTTGGCGTTTATGTATAAACATTTACAATAGTAATGGTAACTTAATTGAGATTGCATTCACCTTGAAAATGATAAATGATGAATTAATTCACAGTGGAGTGCATTTATATCAATTTAACATCAACAGCTCAAAGAGCACTATGTAGTTTTCATACAATCACACAAATACACTCTACACCATACACACAAATCCAATCTCTATCATACACACAAATCTAATCTCCACCATAAACACAAATCCAATCTCCACAATACACACATATCCAATCTCTACCATACACACAAATCCAATCTCCACCATACACACACATCCAATCTCCACCATATACACAAATCCAATCTCTACCATACACACAAATCTAATCTCCACCATACACACAAATCCAATCTCTACCATACACACAAATCCAATCTCTACCATACACACAAATCTAATCTCTACCAATTACACACAAATCTAATCTCCACCATACACTCAAATCCAATCTCTACCATACACACAAATCCAATCTCCACCATACACACAAATCCAATCTCCACCATACACACAAATCCAATCTCAACCATACACACAAATCCAATCTCCACCATACACACAAATCCAATCTCCACCATACACACAAATCCAATCTCTACCATACACACAAATCCAATCTCTATCATAAACACAAATACAATCTCCAACATACACACAAATCAAATCTCTACCATACACACAAATCCAATCTCTACCATACACACAAATCCAATCTCTATCATACACACAAATCCAATCTCTACCATACACACAAATCTAATCTCCACCATACACACAAATCTAATATCCACCATACACACAAATCCAATCTCCACAATACACAAAAATCCAATCTCAACCATACACACGAATCCAATCTCTATCATACATACAAATCCAATCTCTGCCATGCACACAAATCCAATCTCCACCATACACACAAATCTAATCTTCACAATATATTGAGAAAGGCAGAAAACACAAAACCCGAGGTTTTGAAAATCAAAAATACCACGAACTAGGAGTGATTCATTTGTCAAAAGTCACTCCAAACATACCACCCCGAAGTTTCCTTCCAATGTCCATTGTCAAAGCTGCAGGCTTTCTCTTTATAGTACAGCATCATAAACAAGGAGGTAATTTTAATGTATACTAACATCATTCTCTATTGAAATCAATGCTGGTTTCTCTTTTGTCTCAATAGTTCTCATCAATACAATATAATGTATCAAATCCTGTTTTTTACCCTTTCACTTTCACTCCTCAATTTTTTGTCTTTTATGTGTAAGATGTTTCTGTAGCTTTCATAACTGTTTCAAATATTATATCTCAGTTATAACTGTCCCCCCTATTGTTCCTCAGTTATAACTGTCTCCCCTATTGTTCCTCAGTTATAACTGTCTCCCCTATTGTTCCTCAGTTATAACTGTCCCCCTATTGTTCCTCAGTTATAACTGTCCCCCCTATTGTTCCTCAGTTATAACTGTCCCCCTATTGTTCCTCAGTTATAACTGTCTCCTCTATTGTTCCTCAGTTATAACTGTCTCCCCTATTGTTCCTCAGTTATAACTGTCTCCCCTATTGTTCCTCAGTTATAACTGTCCCCCCTATTGTTCCACAGTTATATCTGTCTCCTCTATTGTTCCTCAGTTATAACTGTCTCCCCTATTGTTCTTCAGTTATAACTGTCTCCCTATTGTTCCTCAGTTATAACTGTCTCCCCTATTGTTCCACAGTTATAACTGTCCCCCCTATTGTTCTTCAGTTATAACTGTCTCCCTATTGTTCCTCAGTTATAACTGTCCCCTATTGTTCCTCAGTTATAACTGTCTCCCCTATTGTTCCACAGTTATAACTGTCTCCCCTATTGTTCCACAGTTATAACTGTCCCCCCTATTGTTCCACAGTTATAACTGTCCCCCCTATTGTTCCACAGTTATAACTGTCTCCCTATTGTTCCTCAGTTATAACTGTCTCCCCTATTGTTCCACAGTTATAACTGTCTCCCCTATTGTTCCTCAGTTATACCTGTCCCCCCTATTGTTCCTCAGTTATAACTGTTTCCCCTATTGTTCCTCAGTTATAACTGTTTCCCCTATTGTTCCTCAGTTATAACTGTCCCCCCTATTGTTCCTCAGTTATAACTGTCTCCCCTATTGTTCCTCAGTTATAACTGGCCCCCTATTGTTCCTCAGTTATAACTGTCTCCCCTATTGTTCCTCAGTTATAACTGTCCCCCCTATTGTTCCTCAGTTATAACCGTCTCCCCTATTGTTCCACAGTTATAACTGTCTCCCCTATTGTTCCTCAGTTATAACCGTCTCCCCTATTGTTCCTCAGTTATAACCGTCTCCCCTATTGTTCCTCAGTTAAAACTGTCTCCCCTATTGTTCCACAGTTATAACTGTCCCCCTATTGTTCCTCAGTTATAACTGTTTCCCCTATTGTTCCTCAGTTATAACTGTCTCCCCCTATTGTTCCTCAGTTATAACTGTCTCCCCTATTGTTCCACAGTTATAACTGTCTCCCCTATTGTTCCACAGTTATACCTGTCCCCCCTATTGTTCCTCGGTTATAACTGTCTCCCCTATTGTTCCTCAGTTATAACTGTCCCCCTATTGTTCCTCAGTTATAACTGTCCCCCCTAATGTTCCTCAGTTATAACTGTCTCCCCTAATGTTCCTCAGTTATACCTGTCTCCCCTATTGTTCCACAGTTATAACTGTCCCCCCTATTGTTCCTCAGTTATAACTGTTTCCCCTATTGTTCCACAGTTATAACTGTCTCCCCTATTGTTCCTCAGTTATAACTGTTTCCCCTATTGTTCCACAGTTATAACTGCCCCCCCTATTGTTCCACAGTTATAACTGTCCCCCCTATTGTTCCACAGTTATAACTGTCTCCCCTATTGTTCCTCAGTTATAACTGTCCCCCCTATTGTTCCTCAGTTATAACTGCCCCCCCTATTGTTCCACAGTTATAACTGTCTCCCCTATTGTTCCTCAGTTATAACTGTCCCCCCTATTGTTCCACAGTTATAACTGTCTCCCCTATTGTTCCTCAGTTATAGCTGTCCCCCTATTGTTCCACAGTTATAACTGCCCCCCCTATTGTTCCTCAGTTATAACTGTCTCCTCTATTGTTCCACAGTTATAACTGTCTCCCCCTATTGTTCCTCAGTTATAACTGTCCCCCCTATTGTTCCTCAGTTATAACTGTCTCCCCTATTGTTCCTCAGTTATAACTGTCTCCCCTATTGTTTATAACTGTCCCCCCTATTGTTCCTCAGTTATAACTGTCTCCCCTATTGTTTATAACTGTCTCCCCTATTGTTCCTCAGTTATAACTGTCTCCCCTATTGTTCCTCAGTTATAACTGTCCCCCCTATTGTTCCTCAGTTATAACTGTCTCCCCATTGTTCCTCAGTTATAACTGTCTCCCAATTATTTACCTAATCACTGGGGCCTGTTTTAGACGTAGATTCAGTAAGAAGATTTTAACTAAGCTGTGATAATGATGTGTAAAGAAAAAACGGTATTTGGAAAGTGTTGATCTGCAGAACAATATTACTCAAACATACTTAAGTAGAAAAATCATACATAAGCATAAATGTCTTTGAAATAAGATCACTTCCAGAACACACTTTCCCTGAGAGTGACAGCAAGTCTACTCCGTGTTGGCTTGGAGGGCCTATATCGTGTGATACGATCCTTAATGCCTGTAGGCCTATAGACCCCATGGGGTTGACAACAGTCATGTTTTCAAATGGTGATTTAGAAAGAAAGGCTCAGGAGTCCCTGTAATTACCCAACTCTGTCCAAATGCACAATGCATGGCATCTTTAATCCTTTTCCAATGGAATCCTGGCCCTAATTGCACAAGTCTAACAGGAGATATCAAGAATTCTAAAGCTCATAGATTTCAGTGAAAAATGGCAATGGCAGACTTGAAAGGCAAGGAAACCAAAATCATTACACAAATGTGCATCCCACAATATTTCCTGGCAGCGAGAAAACTTGGGGATGCCATGGAGACAAGTCAACTAGATGAAATGTTGAGAAAGACACAGAAAAACAGTAAAATAGGAGACTTTTGTGTCGATAGAGAACAAGAAATTCAGTCGAGAGAAAACTGCCAGTTTGTTGGAGCATAAAACTCATACTGAATACTTGCAAAAGCCAATTAATGAAAAGGATTTGAAGTAGTACTTTCAAAACGAAAAGGTTGTATTCCAAGGAAACTTGAATAAGTCCAAACAAATGTCAAAATCATGAGAGAGATATAGTTGAATTAAATTCAATAAATTTCATAATTTATATCTCATATTTGAATCATCATATAAATGTTAATTTTAGATATATTACAACAATTGCAAGACAGGTAAGATCAACTGACATTAATGTTTGTTGGCTCAGATAGAAGTACATGTGTGAGGAGTGCTACTGGGGAAGGAAACCAGAATACCTGTGGGAGACCCATGTAGTCGGCAGGTGACGCCATGCAATATGTGTTTGGTTAAATGCCCGGCTCATTAATTTTAGTCTGTGTTTGGTTAAATCCCTGCCCCATTAATTTCAGTCTCTGTTCTCATCAATTTTAGTCTGTGTTTGGTTAAATGCCCGGCTCATTAATTTCAGTCTCTGTTCTCATCAATTTTAGTCTGTGTTTGGTTAAATGCCCGGCTCATTAATTTTAGTCTGTGTTGTCATTCATTTCAGTCTTTGTTTGGTTAAATGTCAGACTCACTGATTTAAGTTTATTTTTGATTAAATGGCAACCACCATTAATTTCAATTCTGTGTTTGATTACATGCCTGGTTCACTAATTTTAGTCTCTGTTTGGTTGAATGCCTGCCCCATGACTTGAAGCCTTAACAAGAGGCCCAATGTGCCTGTAATGCTCACATGCTTCTTAAAATGCAACATTTAAGATGATCAAGATCATTTATGCAAGATACCAAGCTAATTACCACTTCATTCAAATTTCAGAGTGGTAAGATTTATACAATTGATTACATTTTGTAGCCCTTCATAACAGCACTGGACCAATATCAGGTCTCTGTGTCAATTGTGCATCAAGAAATTGTTTTAACATTTTAAACGTGTGACCTTGATCTTAGTCTATGTCATCTTTTAAACAGACATGGTGGCCTTTTACACCAGCATGTGATGCTACAGGCCCAATATATCAGGGCACTGGCATATAGAGGAAATCACCGGCCTTCTCTTCATCGCAGGTCAACATGAATAGAAAGGTACTCGCAGGGGTAGCCAATCTCCTCAGAGTAGACCGACTTGTATACTGATTGTCACCTCAGTGTACATACACTACAGTGTAGATAAAAGTGAGTATGGTGATGATGAAGGTGACAGTGTTAAAATACACTGATAAACAAAAGACAACTTAGTTTGTATTGTAACGTTCTGTGTTCCTATTAAATACCACGTTCCAAAACAAAACAAGAGGCCCATGGGGCCTGTATCGCTCACCTGGTTGGATTTGACCAAATGTCAAAATAATGTTCATGTTCAATTTGTTAATACATTATACAAAAATGTACTCTCTGAAAGACCATATGGATTATTTTTTACAACATAATGGTGTTTAAAGAAACTAAGTCCCTTAGGGTGGGGAAAACCTTTTGGCCTATGTTTACATAAGAATTGTGTTTATCCCTTAATGCCCAGCGTTACTATATACATAGTTATGGGATTGAGGGTCACAGTAACCATTTATGCAAAATCTGTTCCCCCATCACCACGGATGTTTCTGACCAAATTGGGTTCAAATCCATTTAAAACTCAAATCTCTATTTCCCCTATTTGGCCCCTCCCTTCAGGCCCCTTGGTGGTCAGAGTCAATATTTATATAAACTCTCTTTCCCCCTTCCCCTAAGAATATTCCAGACCAAATTTGGTTCAAATCCATTAATAACTTTATGAATAATAGCGATTTAAAGGATAAACCCCTATTTCCCCTATTTGGCCCCGCCCCTCAGGTCCCTAGGGGTTAAGAGTAAAAATTTATACAAACTATGTTCCCCTTTTACCAAGGATGTTCCTGACCAAATTTGGTTCAAATTCATTCATAACTTTATGACTAGTAGCGATTTAAAGGAGTAACCCTATTTCCCCTATTTGGCCCCGCCCCTCAGGTCCCTAGGGGTTCAGAGTAAAAATTTATGCAAACTCTGTTCCCCTTCTGCCAAGGATGTTCCTGACCAAATTTGGTTCAAATTCATTCATAACTTTATGACTAGTAGCGATTTAAAGGAGTAACCCTATTTCCCCTATTTGGCCCCGCCCCTCAGGCCCCTGGGGGTTCAGTGTAAAAATTTATACAAGCTCTGTTCCCCTTCTGCCAAGGATGTTACTGACCGAATTTGGTTCAAATTCATTCATAACTTTATGACTAGTAGCGATTTAAAGGAGTAACCCTATTTCCCCTATTTGGCCCCGCCTCTCAGGTCCCTAGGGGTTCAGAGTAAAAATTTATACAAACTCTGTTCCCCTTCTGCCAAGGATGTTCCTGACCAAATTTGGTTCAAATTCATTCATAACTTTATGACTAGTAGCGATTTAAAGGAGTAACCCTATTTCCCCTATTTGGCCCCGCCCCTCAGGCCCCTGGGGGTTCAGAGTAAAAATTTATATAAACTCTGTTCCCTTTCTGCCAAGGATGTCACTGACCAAATTTGGTTCAAATTCATTCATAACTTTATGACTAGTAGCGATTTAAGGAGTAACCCTATTTCCCCTATTTGGCCCCGCCCCTCAGGTCCCTAGGGGTTCAGAGTAAAAATTTATACAAACTCTGTTCCCCTTCTGCCAAGGATGTTCCTGGCCAAATTTGGTTCAAATTCATTCATAACTTTATGACTAGCAGCGATTTAAAGGAGTAACCCTATTTCCCCTATTTGGCCCCGCCCCTCAGGCCCCTGGGGGTTCAGAGTAAAATTTATACAAACTCTGTTCCCTTTCTGCCAAGGATGTTACTGACCAAATTTGGTTCAAATTCATTCATAACTTTATGACTAGTAGCGATTTAAAAGAGTAACCCTATTTCCCCTATTTGGCCCCGCCCCTCAGGCCCCTGGGGGTTCAGAGTAAAACTGTACACAAACTCTGTTCCCCTTCCCCCAAGGATGTTCTTGACCAAATTTGGTGAAAATCCATTCAATACTTTATGACTAGTAGCGATTTAAAGGATTAACCCTATTTCCCCTATTTGGCCCCGCCCCTCAGGCCCCCGGGGTTCAGAGTAAAACTGTACACAAACTCTGTTCCCCTTCCCCCAAGGATGTTCCTGACCAAATTTGGTGAAAATCCATTCAATACTTTATGACTAGTAGCGATTTAAGAAAAAGTTGACGGACGACGGACGCCGGACGCCGGACGACGGACGCTGCACCATGGCATAAGCTGTCTATATCTTCAATATTAGGTATACTCCTTTAGTATTATACTTTAAAACAGGTACAGGGTCTGAAACTTAAAATTCCTAAATAAAAGGCTGAATATATAGTCTAGATAATTACTGTTCATGCCGAGATGAAACAAACAGTGTAGCATTCAAGTACACATAACCTTTCTCTTTAGAAATAATAATCAGCTTCTCTGGAAATACTGTAAAGCTTCTCATCTGTCAAGTTCCATTAAAAGTGCTAGAGACCTCAGATTATAGTAAATATAGTAAATATAATCTCAAAGTAGTATACAAAAGGTCTCCGAAAGTTATTTTTATCGTATCACATTGATCTTGATCAGATTCTAGAATATTCTCTTACACAAGTGGTCTGTGTTGGATTTATCTCCCTTACAAAAATATTTGGTTTAGAGTTATTTCTCTTACACAAGTGGTCTGTGTTGGATTTATCTCCCTTACAAAAATATTTGGTTTAGAGTTATTTCCCTTACACAAGTGGTCTGTGTTGGATTTATCTCCCTTACAAAAATATTTGGTTTAGAGTTATTTCTCTTACACAAGTGGTCTGTGTTGGATTTATCTCCCTTACAAAAATATTTGGTTTAGAGTTATTTCCCTTACACAAGTGGTCTGTGTTGGATTTATCTCCCTTACAAAAATATTTGGTTTAGAGTTATTTCCCTTACACAAGTGGTCTGTGTTGGATTTATCTCCCTTACAAAAATATTTGGTTTAGAGTTATTTCCCTTACACAAGTGGTCTGTGTTGGATTTATCTCCCTTACAAAAATATTTGGTTTAGAGTTATTTCCCTTACACAAGTGGTCTGTGTTGGATTTATCTCCCTTACAAAAATATTTGGTTTAGAGTTATTTCCCTTACACAAGTGGTCTGTGTTGGATTTATCTCCCTTACAAAAATATTTGGTTTAGAGTTATTTCCCTTACACAAGTGGTCTGTGTTGGATTTATCTCCCTTACAAAAATATTTGGTTTAGAGTTATTTCCCTTACACAAGTGGTCTGTGTAAGATTATTTCCTTTACCAAACTAATTTGGTAAAGATTTATTTCCCTTACACAAATGGTCTGTGTTAGAGTTGTCTCCTTTCTACAATTTGTTTTAGAATTATCTCCCTTACATGCAATATATGTCAGATGAAACTATCTCATTTGACATCTTTTATTTGATCATGGCAACCTGTGATATCATGGAGCAATATACATGTAGTTCTGTGTATACCATTTCAGTGGAACTCTTTTGTACAGGATATGTTTATCAGAGTCAGTACATGTAACTTACTTCCTTAACTCAATACATCAAAAGCAAAGGAAAAAGTTGTTATGTTTATTTCAAATCAAAATACAGATTCAAATACTGAAAAGATAATGTTAACAGAACCATGAAACTCAGCAAATATACAACAAGGTCAACATTTAATGTCAAATTATGATATAGTAATCAATTCATCGTCAGCGAGTGATATGTCTTTGAGTATGGTATCCAGACACTATGTACCTCAAATTTAGATATTTCTATCCATTCATCATGTACCACTGGAGGACCAGACTAAATTACCGGCTGGAGTTGTCTCCCTGCTTGTATTACCAGGTGAAACAGCCGTGAAACAGTAGCCATTAATTTGTGCTAGCTGGTACATTACGGTTGTTACCAGTCACGGTTAGTCAACAGAGCTGGGCAGACTCATTCCTCAAACCCAGCGCTGTGGATGTCTTCACCAAAGGCAGTGCGGCCAGAGCATTATTTAATCACACACGCAGAGTGTTGACTTCTGGGATACAGCATTGGAGGCGGAAATATCAAAGGAAGCTTAGGAAGCCGATGTGGTGCAGTAGCTAATCGCACTGACGTCGTACGTCAGGATCAGCAAGGTACAGGGGAGGATCACCTCGGCGGGTACATCCGTCATAAACCAGCCTCTCAGCTGAGCAAGGTGTCGGGAAGCCAAACAACTACACCACTATCTCCATCCTACCGCAACAAATGATAAGTAATGGCCACCACAGCCCCATCGCAACCATCTCATCAGCTAAAACTAGCTTAGTTTTTTTATCTTTTCAACACAAGAAAAGCTTAAGATTACCTAAAAAAAATAGAAGAATTTTCTGTTGAGTTTTAACAGATAAAACCTCATAAACCCAAGGAAAGAGCTGAACTCTCAAACTCATATTTCACTCTCAGAGGTTCTCCTGATCCAAATTGTGTCCTGATAAAGACATATAGGTCGTACTAAGGGGAGGTAACCAGGTGAAAGGATGACAGAGGTTCTCCTGGTCCAAATAGCGACTGGGCATGTATGGAGGTTCATTAATGACATAGTCTGTATGACTGGGTATGTATGGAGGTTCATTAATGACATAGTCTGTATGACTGGGTATGTATGGAGGTTCATTAATGACACAGTCTGTATGACTGGGTATGTATGGAGGTTCATTAATGACATAGTCTGTATGACTGGGTATGTATGGAGGTTCATTAATGACATAGTCTGTATGACTGGGTATGTATGGAGGTTCATTAATGACATAGTCTGTATGACTGGGTATGTATGGAGGTTCATTAATGACATAGTCTGTATGATTGGTATGTATGGAGGTTCATTAATGACATAGTCTGTATGACTGGGTATGTATGGAGGTTCATTAATGACATAGTCTGTATGACTGGACATGTATGGAGGTTCATTAATGACACAGTCTGTATGACTGGGTATGTATGGAGGTTCATTAATGACATAGTCTGTATGACTGGGTATGTATGGAGGTTCATTAATTACATAGTCTGTATGACTGGGTATGTATGGAGGTTCATTAATGACACAGTCTGTATGACTGGGTATGTATGGAGGTTCATTAATGACATAGTCTGTATGACTGGGTATGTATGGAGGTTCATTAATGACATAGTCTGTATGACTGGGTATGTATGGAGGTTCATTAATGACATAGTCTGTATGACTGGGTATGTATGGAGGTTCATTAATGACATAGTCTGTATGACTGGGTATGTATGGAGGTTCATTAATGACATAGTCTGTATGACTGGGTATGTATGGAGGTTCATTAATGACATAGTCTGTATGACTGGATATGTATGGAGGTTCATTAATGACATAGTCTGTATGACTGGACATGTATGGAGGTTCATTAATGACACAGTCTGTATGACTGGGTATGTATGGAGGTTCATTAATGACATAGTCTGTATGACTGGGTATGTATGGAGGTTCATTAATGACATAGTCTGTATGACTGGGTATGTATGGAGGTTCATTAATTACATAGTCTGTATGACTGGGTATGTATGGAGGTTCATTAATGACAAAGTCTGTATGACTGGGTATGTATGGAGGTTCATTAATGACATAGTCTATATGACTGGATATGTATGGAGGTTTATTAATGACAGTCTGTATGACTGGGTATGTATGGAGGTTCATTCAATGACAGTCTGTATGACTGGGTATGTATGGAGGTTTATTAATGACATAGTCTGTATGACTGGGCATGTATGGAGGATTATTAATGACATAGTCTGTATGACTGGGTATGTATGGAGGTTCATTAATGACATAGTCTGTATGAATGGGTATGTATGGAGGTTCATTAATGACAAAGTCTGTATGACTGGGTATGTATGGAGGTTCATTAATGACATAGTCTGTATGACTGGGTATGTATGGAGGTTCATTAATGACATAGTCTGTATAACTGGATATGTAAGGAGGTTCATTAATGACAAAGTCTGTATGACTGGGTATGTATGGAGGTTCATTAATGACATAGTCTGTATATGACTGGGTATGTATGGAGGTTCATTAATGACAAAGTCTGTATGACTGGGTATGTATGGAGGTTCATTAATGACATAGTCTGTATGACTGGGTATGTATGGAGGTTCATTAATGACATAGTCTGTATGACTGGGTATGTATGGAGGTTCATTAATGACATAGTCTGTATGACTGGGTATGTGTGGAGGTTCATTAATGACAAAGTATGTATGACTTGGTATGTGTGGAGGTTCATTAATGACATAGTCTGTATGACTGGGTATGTATGGAGGCTCATTAATGACATAGTCTGTATGACTGGGTATGTATGGAGGTTCATTAATGACATAGTCTGTATGACTGGGTATGTATGGAGGTTCATTAATGACATAGTCTGTATGACTGGGTATGTATGGAGGTTCATTAATGACATAGTCTGTATGACTGGGTATGTATGGAGGTTCATTAATGACATAGTCTGTATGACTGGGTATGTATGGAGGTTCATTAATGACAAAGTCTGTATGACTGGGTTTATATGGAGGTTCATTAATGACAGTCTGTATGACTGGGTATGTAAGGCAGATCATTAATGACATAGTCTGTATGACTGGACATGTATGGAGGTTCATTAATGACATAGTCTGTATGACTGGGTATGTATGGAGGTTCATTAATGACATAGTCTGTATGACTGGGTATGTATGGAGGTTCATTAATGACATAGTATGTATGACTGGGTATGTATGGAGGTTCATTAATGACAAAGTCTGTATGACTGGGCATGTATGGAGGTTCATTAATGACATAGTCTGTATGACTGGGTATGTAAGGAGGTTCATTAATGACATAGTCTGTATGACTGGGTATGTATGGAGGTTCATTAATGACAAAGTATGTATGACTGGGTATGTATGGCGGTTCATTAATGACAAAGTCTGTATGACTGGGTATGTATGGCGGTTCATTAATGACACAGTCTGTATGACTGGGTATGTATGGAGGTTCATTAATGACATAGTCTGTATGACTGGGTATGTATGGAGGTTCATTAATGACATAGTCTGTATGACTTGGTATGTAAAGCGGTTCATTAATGACATAGTCTGTATGACTGGGTATGTATGGAGGTTCATTAATGACATAGTCTGTATGACTGGGTATGTATGGAGGTTCATTAATTACATTGTCAGTATGACTGGGTATGTATGGAGGTTCATTAATGACATAGTCTGTATGACTGGGTATGTATGGAGGTTCATTAATGACATAGTCCGTATGACTTGGTATGTATGGAGGTTCATTAATGACATAGTCTGTATGACTGGGTATGTATGGAGGTTCATTAATGACATAGTCTGTTTGACTGGGTATGTATGGAGGTTCATTAATGACATAGTCTGTATGACTGGGTATGTATGGAGGTTCATTAATGACAAAGTATGTATGACTGGGTATGTATGGAGGTTCATTAATGACATAGTCTGTATGACTGGGTATGTATGGAGGTTCATTAATGACATAGTCTGTATGACTGGGTATGTAATGCAGATCATTAATGACATAGTCTGTATGACTGGGTATGTATGGAGGATCATTAATGACATAGTCTGTATGACTGGGTATGTATGGAGGATCATTAATGACATAGTCTGTATGACTGGGTATGTATGGAGGATCATTAATGACATATATATAGTCTGTATGACTGGGTATGTATGGAGGTTCATTCATGACATAGTCTGTATGACTGGGTATGTAAGGCAGATCATTAATGACATAGTCTGTATGACTGGGCATGTATGGAGGTTCATTAATGACATGGTCTGTATGACTGGGTATGTAAGGAGGTTCATTAATGACATAGTCTGTATGACTGGGTATGTATGGAGGATCATTAATGACAAAGTCTGTATGACTGGGTATGTAAGGAGGTTCATTAATGACATGGTCTGTATGACTGGGCATGTATGGAGGATCATTAATGACAAAGTCTGTATGACTGGGTATGTAAGGAGGTTCATTAATGACATAGTCTGTATGACTGGGTATGTATGGAGGTTCATTAATGACATAGTCTGTATGACTGGGCATGTATGGAGGTTCATTAATGACATGGTCTGTATGACTGGGTATGTATGGAGGTTCATTAATGACATAGTCTGTATGACTGGGTATGTATGGAGGTTCATTAATGACATAGTCTGTACGACTGGGTATGTATGGAGGTTCATTAATGACATAGTCTGTATGACTGGGCATGTATGGAGGTTCATTAATGACATGGTCTGTATGACTGGGTATGTATGGAGGTTCATTAATGACATAGTCTGTATGACTGGACATGTAAGGAGGTTCATTAATGACAAAGTCTGTATGACTGGGTATGTATGGTGGTTTATTAATGACATAGTCTGTATGACTGGGTATGTATGGAGGTTCATTAATGACATAGTCTGTATGACTGGGTATGTATGGAGGTTCATTAATGACATAGTCTGTATGACTGGGTATGTATGGAGGTTCATTAATGACATAGTCTGTATGACTGGGTATGTGTGGAGGTTCATTAATGACATAGTCTGTATGACTGGGTATGTATGGAGGTTCATTAATGACAAAGTCTGTATGACTGGGTATGTATGGAGGTTCATTAATGACATAGTCTGTATGACTGGGTATGTATGGAGGTTCATTAATGACAAAGTCTGTATGACTGGGTATGTATGGAGGTTCATTAATGACACAGTCTGTATGACTGGGTATGTAAGGAGGTTCATTAATGACAAAGTCTGTATGACTGGGTGTGTAAGGAGGTTCATTAATGACATGGTCTGTATGACTGGGTATGTATGGAGGTTCATTAATGACATAGTCTGTATGACTGGGTATGTGTGGAGGTTCATTAATGACATGGTCTGTATGACTGGACATGTATGGAGGTTCATTAATGACAAAGTCTGTATGACTGGACATGTATGAAGGTTCATTAATGACATAGTCTGTATGACTGGACATGTAAGGAGGTTCATTAATGACAAAGTCTGTATGACTGGGTATGTATGGTGGTTTATTAATGACATAGTCTGTATGACTGGGTATGTATGGAGGTTCATTAATGACATAGTCTGTATGACTGGGTATGTATGGAGGTTCATTAATGACATAGTCTGTATGACTGGGTATGTATGGAGGTTCATTAATGACATAGTCTGTATGACTGGATATGTGTGGAGGTTCATTAATGACATGGTCTGTATGACTGGACATGTATGGAGGTTCATTAATGACAAAGTCTGTATGACTGGACATGTATGAAGGTTCATTAATGACATAGTCTGTATGACTGGACATGTATGGAGGTTCATTAATGACATAGTCTGTATGACTGGGTATGTATGGAGGTTCATTAATGACATAGTCTGTATGACTGGGTATGTATGGAGGTTCATTAATGACATAGTCTGTATGACTGGGTATGTATGGAGGTTCATTAATGACATGGTCTGTATGACTGGACATGTAAGGAGGTTCATTAATGACAAAGTCTGTATGACTGGGTATGTATGGTGGTTTATTAATGACATAGTCTGTATGACTGGGTATGTATGGAGGTTCATTAATGACATAGTCTGTATGACTGGGTATGTATGGAGGTTCATTAATGACATAGTCTGTATGACTGGGTATGTATGGAGGTTCATTAATGACATAGTCTGTATGACTGGGTATGTGTGGAGGTTCATTAATGACATAGTCTGTATGACTGGGTATGTGTGGAGGTTCATTAATGACATGGTCTGTATGACTGGGTATGTAAGGAGGTTTATTAATGACATAGTCTGTATGACTGGGTATGTATAGAGGTTCATTAATGACATAGTCTGTATGACTGGGTATGTATGGAGGTTCATTAATGACACAGTCTGTATGACTGGGTATGTAAGGAGGTTCATTAATGACAAAGTCTGTATGACTGGGTATGTGTGGAGGTTCATTAATGACATGGTCTGTATGACTGGGTATGTATGGAGGTTCATTAATGACAAAGTCTGTATGACTGGACATGTATGAAGGTTCATTAATGACATAGTCTGTATGACTGGACATGTAAGGAGGTTCATTAATGACAAAGTCTGTATGACTGGGTATGTATGGTGGTTTATTAATGACATAGTCTGTATGACTGGGTATGTATGGAGGTTCATTAATGACATAGTCTGTATGACTGGGTATGTATGGAGGTTCATTAATGACATAGTCTGTATGACTGGGTATGTATGGAGGTTCATTAATGACATAGTCTGTATGACTGGGTATGTGTGGAGGTTCATTAATGACATAGTCTGTATGACTGGGTATGTGTGGAGGTTCATTAATGACATGGTCTGTATGACTGGGTATGTAAGGAGGTTTATTAATGACATAGTCTGTATGACTGGGTATGTATGGAGGTTCATTAATGACATAGTCTGTATGACTGGGTATGTATGGAGGTTCATTAATGACACAGTCTGTATGACTGGGTATGTAAGGAGGTTCATTAATGACAAAGTCTGTATGACTGGGTATGTAAGGAGGTTCATTAATGACATGGTCTGTATGACTGGGTATGTATGGAGGTTCATTAATGACATAGTCTGTATGACTGGGTATGTGTGGAGGTTCATTAATGACATGGTCTGTATGACTGGGTATGTAAGGCAGATCATTAATGACATAGTCTGTATGACTGGGTATTATGGAGGTTCATTAATGACATAGTCTGTATGACTGGGTATGTATGGAGGTTCATTAATGACATGGTCTGTATGACTGGGTATGTATGGAGGTTCATTAATGACATAGTCTGTATGACTGGGTATGTGTGGAGGTTCATTAATGACATAGTCTGTATGACTGGGTATGTGTGGAGGTTCATTAATGACAAAGTCTGTATGACTGGGTATGTATGGAGGTTCATTAATGACATAGTCTGTATGACTGGGTATGTATGGAGGTTCATTAATGACATAGTCTGTATGACTGGGTATGTATGGAGGTTCATTAATGACATAGTCTGTATGACTGGGTATGTATGGAGGTTCATTAATGACAAAGTCTGTATGACTGGGTATGTAAGGAGGTTCATTAATGACATGGTCTGTATGATTGGGTATGTATGGAGGTTCATTAATGACAAAGTCTGTATGACTGGGTAGGTATGGAGGTTCATTAATGACAAAGTCTGTATGACTGGGTAGGTATGGAGGTTCATTATGAATAGGCTAAGATGTTCAGACTTTGTTTTGTTTTAGCATGAACTTAGCTTTACCAGCCTATAAATTATACATTTATATGTTTGTATATTTAACTTGGCTATATTAGACTATATTATACATTTAGTATAAATATGTGGATTTAACCATGCTATATATATCTGACTATACTGTTATATACACATAGATTTAACTTGGCAAAATCAGATTATATTATTTATTTGATATATACATGTAGATTATAAACTTGGCTATATATCCAGATTATATATTTAATCTATATATAAACTGAACCAGGCTATACTGATATAAAGCAAGTATAGAATTAAATCACAGAAAATAATATATTATTGATATTGATATTAAAATAAATAAATAGAGAAAATTATAGGAGTGTCATTATTTTCACAAAACATAATTTACATCCTTTAACAACAGAATGGCTGTAACAGCTAGCAGTAATTGCAGAATTATTTTGTATAGCTGAATCAGACTGAATGGATTTTATAAAAGACACAGGTTATTAGCATTTTTTAATACAAATTTAGAATAAGATCTAGTCCAAATTAACTGAAGTGCATCATACAGCTGTTTAGCCCTTCTAGGAGGCTTATTAATTAATGTGTCCGTACCTAGGAGGCTTATTAATTAATGTGTCCGTACCTAGGAGGTAACAGAGTGTCAGAATGTGTCCGTACCTAGGAGGTAACAGAGTGTCAGAATGTGTCCGTACCTAGGCGGTAACAGAGTGTCAGAATGTGTCCGTACCTAGGAGGTGATAAAGTGGCAGAATGTGTCCATACCTAGGAGGTAACAGAGTGTCAGAATGTGTCCGTACCTAGCTAGGAGGTGATAAAGTGGCAGAATGTGTCTCCATACCTAGGAGGTAACAGAGTGTCAGAATGTGTCCGTACCTAGCTAGGAGGTGATAAAGTGGCAGAATTTGTCCATACCTAGGAGGTAATAAAGTGGCAGAATGTGTCCATACCTAGGAGGTGATAAAGTGGCAGAATGTGTCCATACCTACAGTTGAGTGTAAGCTAACCTTTACACCTAGTGCACTAGTAGTGCACTACATTTAAACTACGGGTAAACTAGTAGTGCACTACACCCTAAGAGGTGATGAACAGCAAAACCCCCATACAGGTAATGGGCAGTACCCAAGGCTACCTGTGATGTTTACCTGTACTGTATATATAAGGCTATCTAGCAGTTATATTCAAAGAGTTATTAAAAAGGTGTTGGAAGTTTAGTTTGATGTTATATTTCAACCTAGGTTTTGGAAGTTTAGTTTGATGTTATATATTTCAACCTTTCCATTCTTGTTAATTATACACTGCAATTAAGTTAAGACAAATTTACTTTATAAATCCTTTAACTAAGTTAAATTGTTCAAGCCAAGTTTCATTTATCTTTTGGTTCTTTATATTTTGAAATGATTATTAATCAGTTACAATATATTTCACATGTATAATTCCAGTAATTTTGTTTTCATCACATGAAATATATAATGAAACATTTGAAAACAATTATCGTTACTTGAACATTTTCAATTTGATACATTTAATTTTTATTGTAGTTTTAATTTCAGATTAAATTAAGCAGTATATTCATAATTTCATTTTTTATGTGATATTATGCTTATTAAAACCTTATTCAGCCCATAATATATGTTGTACATTCTATGTGTATCCATTCAATGCTTAAAGTCAGAAACATGAACACATAAAGAAATTAATTAAACATTGATTTAACATGTAAAGAAAGAGATTCTTTGAATGTACTGGTAATTAAGTGATCATAACAGTTCTACATTACAAAATCTTACGTTTATCAAAGGTATATGCTACATGTGTAGGACAAAAGCCCCCCCGGACATTAGCCCCTAGGACAAAAGCCCCTCTGGACAAAAGCCCCCCCGGACATTAGCCCCCCCGGACATTAGCCCCTAGGACAAAAGCCCCTCTGGACGAAAGCCCCCCCGGACATTAGCCCCCCCGGACATTAGCCCCTAGGACAAAAGCCCCTCTGGACGAAAGCCCCCCCGGACATTAGCCCCTAGGACAAAAGCCCCTCCGGACGAAAGCCCCCCCCGGACATTAGCCCCCCCGGACATTAGCCCCTAGGACAAAAGCCCCTCCGGACGAAAGCCCCCCCGGACATTAGCCCCCCCGGACATTAGCCCCTAGGACAAAAGCCCCTCCGGACGAAAGCCCCCCCCGGACATTAGCCCCCCCGGACATTAGCCCCTAGGACAAAAGCCCCTCCGGACGAAAGCCCCCCCGGACAAAAGCCCCTTCATTCTAAATTTAGCTGGTATACTTTATATAAATCTGTACTTTTGAAAAACAAAAACTGTATATATACTGCTGTTTTTATCTCTGAAATTTGGAGAATAATTGTGTGGAAAATGAAGGTCCTTGGTTCAATGTCAGAGCTGCATTATATGTCTGTGGTTAAACATCATTTATTTGTTCAAACTTTATATTATTAAGTAAGCTGAAAATTTCAGGAAAGCTTATCATTTAAAACAAAATGTCTTGAAGTTTGTACAATAAATAATGATGTTTTCCCACAAACTTACTCACATTTTCTGTCATATATGTTGCATACTTCAATTAATGGGTACAAAAACATGGTGTAGATTTCATAGTTTTTAATTTGTTATTATTCATTAATATCACACACAGCCATATATCAAAGAAATATAATAAGTACCTAACCAGAGACCTATATACTAGTATATAGGTCTCTGACCTAACCAAACATGTTGCTCTGTGTTGTAATTTTAATTTTAGGAATGATTAAAATCAAAGAAACAATATAAAAACAATTTATACCTGTGCAAACATAGACATTTCACTGTTGATACACATGAAGCCATTAATGATATATTTCCTTCGAGGAGAATACAACATCAATGAAAAACCTACCAAACACCTGTGTAACAGCTTATTGTTTATGTAACAATTCAAGTAGTTGTTTTTCGAACTGGTTGTTTACATTGCAGAAGCCACTGGTGACTGAAGTCACTTACATATATATGTAGCACTTAATATAACCACTGCTAAAACATATATTGTAATTTTAAAAAAAATGAATAAATAAAAACGTAAAAAATAAAAAAAATAAATATAATTTTTTTTTTATGAAGGGGCTTTTGTCCACTTTTTGATTAGTGTGAAGGGGCTAATGTCCGGGGGGGGGGGGGGGGGGCTTTTGTCCTAGGGGCTAATGTCCGGGGGGCTTTTGTCCGTACCTCGTCATGTAATACACCTTCCATCTTCCTTTACTGAAAAAGTTGAAATTTCTGTACATGTACCCGTGTGCAGGTATCTAATACTTTGAAGATCTAACATATTGGATCTGACTCCAGGTACATGTATCAGTTACAGGTAACACAGAATGAGATAATGGCCTGAGGGAACAATTAATGTCATTTTTGTTATGAAAGACTGGCAAACGTGGGGAGGGAGGAGGGTTTGGTTTGTTTGTTTTTGTTTAACGTCCTATTAACAGCCAGGGTCATTTAAGGACGTGCCAGGTTTTGGAGGTGGAGGAAAGCCGGAGTACCCGGAGAAAAACCACCGGCCTACGGTCAGTACCTGGCAATTAACTGCCCCACGTAGGTTTCGAACTCGCAACCCAGTGGTGGAGGGCTAGTGATAAAGTGTCGGTACACCTTAACCACTCGGCCATCGCGGCCCCATAGGGAGGAGGGCAACAGTTTTAAGCTTATATATAACACACGGACATGTCCATGTATCTGTAGCTGTATATGGCAAGCCGTTTTAACATTTAATCCTATTTCCTCTTAAGGTAAAATATGCTTCAAATTTATTTCACTTAAGTGAAATACATTTTACCTTAAGGTTAAAAGACTTTTTTTTTGCATTATGTTTTATTTCACTTAAGTGAAAAGAATTTCATTTAAGTGAAATAAATTTTATTCATCTTAAGGGAAAATCTTTTTCACTTAAGTGAAATAATACATAATGCAAACGCTGCTGTTGAGTGTCAAAGTATGGCTGTACTTGTCATACAACGCTTGAATTATATAACACTTGTATTCGTAATTTCACAATTTTCTTCTATAAAGTTACCTGCTAACAAATATGTTATAACACATGGGGATCATGAGGACCTTAGGTTTTTTTACAGTTCATGCTAACATGTTTTTTGCAATATTGTTTAAAAACAAAATTTTGGGATACATTTTGATCAGCATTTAAATGTTTCCCTATTGCATTAAGAACATGATTAATTGTTCTTTACCTTAAAATGTATAACTGATTGGGATTTTACTTCTTCTTGTAATCAAAGAAAATCAGCTTATAAACTATATTTATTGAATATCTTTATTGTGAAGAAAAATGTACATAAAAATTAATTATTTAAAAAAAAAAAGACAACAAAAAAACTATAAATTTTTGAAAAAACATCCACAGGTAGATATTATATATGGGTTAGTGTTAGATGCTCATTACAGGTAGGTAAGGCAGAGGAGCCTGGCACAGCATGCTATAAATGGACCCCTGGGGGGTAATTGGGGACTTGACAAAACTATAGCAGCAGGTGTTGAAACAGGCACATCTTAATTAAGACTGATCCTCATCTGATACATGGTGTTATGGAGGTCCATAAGGTGGTGGTGAGGTGGGGTTTGGGCCCTGGGGCTCAGGTGACCATGACAACAAGCATGTCCTGAGAGTACCAATTATACATACAGGTACAGGTACATACATGTAACTTGTTGTGTAGATATTATGTCTCGAGTACAGTACATAAATGAGAATATATTCGAAACTTCTGATTCTTGATTATGTACTATGAAATGATTTTATGGTTGAATTAACAGATATTAGTGAAGTAACAACACATTGAATTTTAAAATGTTTTTGTCTGATAAAATAATAAATATTAAAATATATATACATATATACAGTGTACTTGAGAAAATAATCTACAAACAGTCATCAAGGCCTAAGGTAGAATTAATCATTAATGTAAATGTATATTAACTACATCTAAAAAGATCAATGATCATGAAAAGCATCAAAATTTTGAAATCAGGAAGATACCGTAACCCTTAATTTTACACTTTAATGAAATCTTTTCAAAAAGATAATGATAAAAAAAACACACTACAAATCCAATTGATAGAGTTTTAATTCTTCTTGTGCAATATATCATATAAGAACTGCAGCCAATTTTATTTTCAGCTAATTTTTGATAAAATTTTATCAACATGTAAATATACCTGGTAAAGTCAGGATGACAGAATTAATAAGGCAGTCAATTTACACAGGTCTGTATATGTAACGAGGTACGGACAAAAGCCCCCCCCGGACATTAGCCCCCCCCCCCCCCCCCCCCCCCCCCCCCCGGACATTAGCCCCTCCCGAACATTGGCCCCTAGGACGAAAGCCCCAGCTTCACACTAATCTAAAAGTGGACAAAAGCCCCTTCATAAAAATATATATATATATATTTTTTTTATATTGATCTAAAAAAAAATTTCAATATATATTTTTAGCAATATAACATTAAGTTCAATTAAGTGCTACATATATGTATAAGTGACTTCAGTCACCAGTGGCTTCTGCAATGTAAACAACTGGTTCCAACAACAACTACTTGAGCTGTTACATAAACAATAAGCTGTTTCACAGGTGTTTGGTAGGTTTTTCATTGATATTGTATTTTCCTGGAAAGAAATATATCATTAATGGCTTCATTGTTTCTTTGATTTTAATTATTCCTAAAATTAAACTTATTACAACACAGAGCAACATGTTTGGTTAGGTACTTATTATATTATAATTTGAGACACTGCAAATAGGGATCAAAATTTAATGTTCATTGCTTTTGTAGACATTTCTGTGATTATCAATATTTGCTGTATATTAGGAAGTCAAAAATTATGTGTAATCAGTAACAATATGTTCATCATGGAGAACTTTCCTAAAATATTTAGCTTACTTAATAATATAAAGTTTGAAAAAATAAATTATGATGTTTAACCACAGACATATAATGCTACACCGACATTGAACCAAGGACCTTCATCTTCCACACAATTATTCTCCAAATTTCAGAGATAAAAACGACAATATATATATATATAGTTTCTGTTTTTCAAAAGTACAGATTTATATAAAGTATACCAGCTAAATTTATAACGAAGGGGCTTTTGTCTGGGGGGGGCTAATGTCCAGGGGGGGCTTTTGTCCGGAGGGGCTTTTGTCCTAGGGGCTAATGTCCGGGGGGGGGCTAATGTCCGGGGGGGGGGGGGGGGGGGGGGGGGGGGCTTTTGTCCTACACTCATATGTAACAACTACAGGTATCTAACACAGGTGTCCAGTGGCACTGTCCATTACCTGTATAGGGGGATTTGTGGTCACACCTGCTCTGGATGTAGTGCACTACTAGTTTACCTGTAGCCTAAATGTAGTGCACTACTAGTTTATCTATAGCTTAAATGAAGTGCACTACTAGTTTAAATGTAGTGCACTAGGAGTGCACTTGGGTGTAAAGGTTAGCTTACACTCAACTGTAGGAGGTGATAAAGTGTCAGAATTAATGTATCCATACCTAGGAGGTGACAAAGTGTCAGAATGTGTCCGTACCTAGGAGGTGACAAAGTGTCAGAATGTGTCCGTACCTAGGAGGTGATAAAGTGGCAGAATGTGTCCATACCTAGGAGGTGATAAAGTGGCAGAATGTGTCCATACCTAGGAGGTGACAAAGTGTCAGAATGTGTCCATACCTAGGAGGTGATGAAGTGTCAGAATTTGTCCGTACCTAGGAGGTGATAAAGTGGCAGAATGTGTCCATACCTAGGAGGTGATAAAGTGGCAGAATGTGTCCATACCTAGGAGGTGATAAAGTGGCAGAATGTGTCCATACCTAGGAGGTGACAAAGTGTCAGAATGTGTCCATACTTAGGAGGTGATAAAGTGGCAAAATGTGTCCATACCTAGGTGGTGACAGAGTGGCAGAATGTGTCCATACCTAGGAGGTGACAAAGTGTCAGAATGTGTCCATACCTAGGAGGTGATAAAGTGTCAGAATGCATGTGTCCATACCTAGGAGGTGATAAAGTGTCAGAATGTGTCCATACCTAGGTGGTGACGGAGTGTCAGAATGTGTCCATACCTAGGAGGATGACGGAGAGATGCAATAGTCCCTATAATTCAATAAATTTCATAATTTTCAATTTTGGGATTTCAAAGGAACATCCAGCACACATATTTATTCTGAACAGTGTCGCAATTCAAATGAATTCAAGCATGACATGCAGTTGGCAGACTGTGGTGATATATGGATGGACAGGACATATTGTTTAAATTGGGATAAAATACATTGTATGGCACTGCACACCTTCTTTACCTTACTGTATGCTTACAAACTATTCTACGTAAACAACAATTTCCTTCTCTTGATTTTCATAGCTAACATCATATTTTAATTCTATAAACATGACTCATTCTGAGGTGAATTATGTAAATATACATATATATCTACAATTCAAATAAAAAGACCTTTACTTTAAAAATTATCAATTACTCCAATCATAAAAGATAACCTTGGAAATGATGTAAGATTACTCCTGGAATGGCCGTCATCATTGGCTCATTAATCTGTTATAATCAGTCTCTGTGTCACTGACTAGGGTTACCTGTACCAACCACTCTTCACAAATAGCACATGAAAGGATCGTTAGGATAAGTGGAAGTTGTCTGATGTATTTTTGATAGCTGTTGATTACCTCAGTGACATTTGTATATTAACGAGTGTAACTTGTAGTCTATAGTACAAAACATACAACACATTAAAATATTACAACTAATTTTATATCAAAATTCAGCAATTTAAAGAATCCACATTCGTTTATATTCATAACAGTTTTTAAAAGATTGCAGAAAACATATTGATTTTTCTCTAAGATTGCATGGCTTGAAATATTTGTATTCATATCAGAAGTATCATGGAAATAATAGCAAAACGATATTCAATAATTTTGAAAAGATGTTATTAAAAATGTTAATAGAAATCATGTATGGTTCTTTCACCTTTGAATTTCACACGTTATTCAAAAGAACAGTGATTAATGAGCAGCGTACTCCACACACATTAAAAGTTTTCTGTTGCAGTCAACCCATATCATTCTCTCTCTATTAATGGAATTCTAGCTCCACATTCTGCACAGAGCATACAAATCTGTATTACTGAAGTCATGATCAGTGAACTGGATTCATTTGTGATAAACACTGTATGTTGTAGCACAACAAAAGGGTGTCAACCACTTAGAGGTGATAAATTTATCTGTCACACCGACTCTCTTGGTAAATTGACCGCGACAACAAGAAAGAGGCAGCAGTCGTTGATGCTAAAACAGCACGGCTACCAACATTAGAGATGATAACAATCAGGTAAACAGAGAAAGATAGTAACGATCTAGTGAACATTATCTCAATACAGATCCCTATATACAATCACACTGGTCAACTGGAACACCTTTATACAATCTATACTGGTCAACTGGAACACCTTTATACAATCTACACTGGTCAACTGGAACACCTACATACAATCTACACTGGTCAACTGGAACACCTATACACAATCACACTGGTCAACTGGAACACCTTTATACAATCACACTGGTCAACCAGAACACCTACATATACAATCACACTGGTCAACTGGAACACCTTTATACAATCTACACTGGTCAACTGGAACACCTTTATACAATCACACTGGTCAACTGGAACACCTTTATACAATCTACACTGGTCAACTGGAACACCTTTATACAATCTACACTGGTCAACTGGAACACCTTTATACAATCTACACTGGTCAACTGGAACACCTTTATACAATCTACACTGGTCAACTGGAACACCTTTATACAATCACACTGTTCAACTGGAACACCTACATACAATCACACTGGTCAACTGGAAAACCTTTATACAATCTACACTGGTCAACTGGAACACCTTTATTACAATCCACACTGGTCAACTGGAACACCTTTATACAATCTACACTGGTCAACTGGAACACCTTTATACAATCACACTGGTCAACTGGAACACCTACATACAATCACACTGGTCAACTGGAACACCTTTATACAATCTACACTGGTCAACTGGAACACCTTTATACAATCACACTGGTCAACTGGAACACCTTTATACAATCTACACTGGTCAACTGGAACACCTACATACAATCACACTGGTCAACTGGAACACCTACATACAATCACACTGGTCAACTGGAACACCTTTATACAATCACACTGGTCAACTGGAACACCTACATACAATCACACTGGTCAACTGGAACACCTACATACAATCACACTGGTCAACTGGAACACCTACATACAATCACACTGGTCAACTGGAACACCTACATACAATCACACTGGTCAACTGGAACACCTTTATTACAATCCACACTGGTCAACTGGAACACCTACATACAATCACACTGGTCAACTGGAACACCTACATACAATCACACTGGTCAACTGGAACACCTACATACAATTTACACTGGTCAACTGGAACACCTACATACAATCACACTGGTCAACTGGAACACCTGCATACAATCACACTGGTCAACTGGAACACCTACATACAATCACACTGGTCAACTGGAACACCTACATACAATCACACTGGTCAACTGGAACACCTACATACAATCACACTGGTCAACTGGAACACCTACATACAATCACACTGGTCAACTGGAACACCTTTATACAATCTACAACGGTCAACTGGAACACCTTTATACAATCTACACTGGTCAACTGGAACACCTACATACAATCACACTGGTCAACTGGAACACCTTTATACAATTACACTGGTCAACTGGAACACCTTTATACAATCACACTGGTCAACTGGAACACTTTTATACAATCTACACTGGTCAACTGGAACACCTTTATACAATCCACACTGGTCAACTGGAACACCTTTATACAATCACACTGGTCAACTGGAACACCTTTATACAATCACACTGGTCAACTGGAACACCTTTATACAATCTACACTGGTCAACTGGAACACCTTTATACAATCTACACTGGTCAACTGGAACACCTACATACAATCACACTGGTCAACTGGAACACCTACATACAATCACACTAAATATATATATATATATATATATATACTGCAATATTTTACAAATTACTTCAACTAGTCTAGTTTTAATTTCTAAATATTTCTTTTGTGATTATTAATAGAATATATAGTTATATCTGTGATTCATCCCTTACACTGATATTTTAGTATAGTAATATTCAATCTTCTAAATTTAATTTTAGATCACCTACTTCATTGTACCATTTTAATTCACACTATATTAGTGTATATTCTGTCAATTTTTACCTTTTGCTATATTAGCATTGTATGTATATTCGACTCCTTGTGCTTTAATTGTGTCCTTCAGCAACACTTGTGTGATATACAAGCGTTCATTTATAAATCATATTTAAGCTGTGATGATAATTATATATTTATTACATTGTTATATTATATCGTTATTTTAAATTATGCCATGCTTGTGTAAATATATTTGATGCAGGGCCATGTTGTAAACTAGACATTGTCTAAATATGTTACCCTGGTTAAATAAAAGATATTATTATTATTATTATTACAAGCTTACCGGTTATAAGTATTTATATATTAAAGTATTCAAAATGCTGAAGTTTCCATCCACGTAAATATGGTATATCATATACACGTCTCTTCCAGAAGGTAGAAAGTTGTAGTAATCCATTACAAAGGGATACAATAGTAACGTGACCCTGGGGTCAGGGTCTGCTGAGAGTAGTCAGATCACACCTGCAGACCAGTCAATTTTAAACAAAGATGCACCCTGTACATGAGAAGTACAAATATACTTGATAGAACTATCCCGTGAAGTAATTCGACTATGGTTGAGAAGATGAATTATTTATATGACAATATCCGTAAACTGTAAAACGAAAGTAGGTCTTGCCCAATTACATATAGATTATGATACGATAGCTATGAATTAAATCAGTGTTACTTTCCATTGTAATTTAGCACAATGGTGTTTCAAAAATTGCGAAAATAATCCGGTAATGTTCAATGGTCTTCTATTTTTATTATCGTCGTGTTTTCTGGGTCACGTAACCGACGCCACGAAATGTCATACAGCTAATGGACCGAAGTGTTATCCACTCCAAACCTCCACTTATCGACTATAGATGCCTGATTCTATAGCATGTGGTCTTCTACGTCATCAAATTCATTTCCCGCGAAATTACTGGGAAATCTAAAACAAATCTTTAAATGAAATGAAGCGAAAGAAACAGAAAACGTCTAAATAAATGCGTCGTGGTCAGTACTGAGTACAACGTTAAAGTTCATTGTAAATACTTGCTACTATTTGCCAACCAAAAGCATAAGTAATTTAAATCAAATTATTTTAAAATCTATATTTCGTTTCTATTATAATCTTAAAATTTGTATCCCAAGATCATTTAGAAGCTTTGCAGTACTTACTCTTCCAAACGCACAGATGCTTTGATTTTAACAAAGATGGCGACCTGAAGCTGCGAGGCGGTTTGGATTGGAATTAAATTGCGTATATTTCGGAAAGTAAACATCGTACAATGTTCCCGTATGGTCAGATCATCTAATTTTGTCATTATGTATTCAGAACAGTTGTTGTTTAGTCGCTACGGTCATTAACATAAACATTCGGATTATTATATAAATACTTATTTAATTACACTGGTCAACTGGAACACCTTTATACAATCACACTGGTCAACTGGAACACCTACATACAATCACACTGGTCAACTGGAACACCTTTATACAATCACACTGGTCAACTGGAACACCTTTATACAATCTACACTGGTCAACTGGAACACCTGTATACAATCACAATGGTCAACTGGAACACCTTTATTACAATCCACACTGGTCAACTTGAACACATTTATACAATCTACACTGGTCAACTGGAACACCTACATACAATCACACTGGTCAACTGGAACACCTTTATACAATCTACACTGGTCAACAGAAACACCTACATACAATCCACACTGGTCAACTGGAACACCTTTATACAATCCACACTGGTCAACTGGAACACCTTTATACAATCACACTGGTCAACTGGAACACCTTTATACAATCTACACTGGTCAACTGGAACACCTTTATACAATCTACACTGGTCAACTGGAACACCTACATACAATAACACTGGTCAACTGGAACACCTACATACAATCACACTGGTCAATTGGAACACCTTTATTACAATCTATACTGGTCAACTGGAACACCTACATACAATCACACTGGTCAACTGGAACACCTACATACAATCACACTGGTCAACTGGAACACCTTTATACAATCACACTTGTCAACTGGAACACCTTTATACAATCTACACTGGTCAACTGGAACATCTTTATACAATCCACACTGGTCAACTGGAACACCTTTATACAATCCACACTGGTCAACTGGAACACCTTTATACAATCACACTGGTCAACTGGAACACCTTTATACAATCACACTAGTCAACTGGAACACCTTTATTACAATCTACACTGGTCAACTGGAACACCTTTATACAATCACACTTGTCAACTGGAACACCTTTATACAATCACACTGGTCAACTGGAACACCTTTATTACAATCCACACTGGTCAACTTGAACACCTTTATACAATCACACTGGTCAACTGGAACACCTTTATACAATCACACTGGTCAACTGGAACACCTACATACAATCACACTGGTCAACTGGAACACTTTTATACAATCACACTTGTCAACTGGAACACCTTTATACAATCTACACTGGTCAACTGGAACACCTTTATACAATCCACACTGGTCAACTGGAACACCTTTATACAATCCACACTGGTCAACTGGAACACCTTTATACAATCACACTGGTCAACTGGAACACCTTTATACAATCACACTAGTCAACTGGAACACCTTTATTACAATCTACACTAGTCAACTGGAACATCTATACACAATTACACTGGTCATCTGGAACACCTTTATACAATCACACTTGTCAACTGGAACACCTTTATACAATCACACTGGTCAACTGGAACACCTTTATTACAATCCACACTGGTCAACTTGAACACATTTATACAATCTACACTGGTCAACTGGAACACCTACATACAATCACACTGGTCAACTGGAACACCTTTTTATACAATCTACACTGGTCAACAGAAACACCTACATACAATCCACACTGGTCAACTGGAACACCTTTATACAATCCACACTGGTCAACTGGAACACCTTTATACAATCACACTGGTCAACTGGAACACCTTTATACAATCACACTGGTCAACTGGAACACCTTTATACAATCCACACTGGGCAACTGGAACACCTTTATACAATCCACACTGGGCAACTGGAACACCTTTATACAATCCACACTGGTCAACTGGAACACCTTTATACAATCCACACTGGTCATCTGGCCAGGGTATGTTTCTCAGTCTCCATAACTATGTGTCGTATAGTTCTTAACATCACTATGATGTTGAGGTTCAGATTCTCTATCAAAACACCATGAAAAACATGCCTAATTTCCATAATAATCTGGTCACCAGAAACTACCTTTGTTTTCTCTCCATCATTGTGTCTGATGATTTAGCACTGTTGATATATTTGACATTTTGTACCAATTTTTCTTTCAGGTTGTTTTCCTGACCAAATCAATTATTATTATTCAGTTATTGAAAAACAGTGAAATATAGTTATATTTTTTCAAATGAATTTTGAAATATTTTAATCAGTGAAGGTGTTCAATTACGAGAACAAGGACAACAATTTCTAGGATAACATTTCAGACCTGGTTCTCATTTTAGTCCTGGTGAAATGAGAATTCATTTCAGTTTGAAATCAGATGTATTGGGATTACCCATGGAGAATTATGATGTAATGAGACGGGATAAAGGATTTTATCTGGAGAGATAGGGCTTAAAATCAGATGTGCAATGTTGGAAGAATGGAGGTAAGCGGGCCATTAGTAAATTCTCAATGAGGTTTCATATCGGTAAGTTACATGTCAGAAGCCACCCTTATCTACCCAACCTTAGGCAAAGTTGTGTCTGCAATTTTCAGGATTAGCTTTTGGTTTAAAAAAAGGATTATGTGACCATTGGGGTAAACAAAAAACATGGGTCTAACAAGAATTGTATCTAATGCTAGATGGTAGAGATTTAGTAAATCAAATATTTTCAATTTGAATTGAGTAATTTTGCCAATGCGCTTTCGGTGTTACATAGTTAATCCCATCAGCCATCTGACGCAAGCACTGAACAGTGTGGTGCTGGACACTGATGAACACTTTGGTGGTTATGATTACAGTCTCTCCTAACGAAAAAAACATGGAATCTAAATTATCAATCGTTTATCTGCATGCTTAAAGTTTGAAAATTATGGCTGAATGTGTGTGTATTATAATACCATGGCAGGGCTGGTGTCAATACAGGTCCAAAACAACACATAAATCATCTTATTTAATGGAATCAGCCAGAAGATAAAATCCACTCTATTTAAGTACTGTGGCCCCCTCCAGTTTTCACCAGATAAACCAAGTGCTAGCAATGACCTCCTCAGGAAGAAGAAAAAATCAGATTCTCACAAATTTCTGGTCCTGTCTGCTTTTTAATGGCTCTTCATCAATTCTTCTGGACGTAAAACTAAACCTGCTGAAGCAGACATTATATTTCAAAAACTTCAAACTTCAATAATTGTTCAAAAGAAAAGGAAATTAATGTACACCATCAACCAATGAGAAGGGAATAGACCATCAACCAATGAAAAGGGAATAGACTGTCAACCAATGAAAGGAGAATAAACTGTCAACCAATGAAAAGGGAATAGACTGTCCACCAATGAAAAGGGAATAGACTGTCAACCAATGAAAAGGGAATAGATTGTCAACCAATGAAAAGGGAATAGACAATCAACCAATGAAAAGGGAACAGACTGTCAACCAATGAGAAGGGAATAGACTGTCAACCAATGAAAAGGGAATAGACAATCAACCAATGAAAAGGGAATAGACTGTCAACCAATGAAAAGGGAATAGACTGTCAACCAAGAAAAGGGAATAGACTGTCAACCAATGAAAAGGGAATAGACCTTGACTAATGACAAGGGAAAAGACTGTCAATCAATGACAAGGGAATAGACCTTGACTAATGACAAGGGAATAGACTGTCAACCAATGACAAGGGAATAGACTGTCAACCAATGACAAGTGAATAGACTGTCAACCAATGAAAAGGGAATAGACTGTCAACCAATGACAAGGGAAAAGACTGTCAACCAATGACAAGAAAATACTGGCTGTCAACCAATGACAAGGGAAGATACCGCAACTAATGACAAGGGAATAGACTTCAACCAATGACAAGGGAATAGACTTTCAACCAATGAGATTTAGGGGTTAACACCATTGGAAATATGGGTGGTTGGGTGGCACAGTATTAACGCACTTGCCTTTCACCAAGGCGACAATCAGGGTCTGATTCCCTGATTTGACATGAACGGTTTGCCATAACATGTAGGTTTTCTCTGGATACCTAAGTTTCCTTCCACAGTAAGACCCCTTGCACATTTCCCCAGGCTAACAAGTGTGATTGATATAAGTTGATATACATGTAACTTGTTTTGCATTAGAATCATATCAAATGATGAGTGCCTATCAGTTGTCATAATCAGCAGATTTGTTGTTGTGGGGAACCTGTTTTAAGGTATTTTTGATCGTTTGTTGACCAATGCTCTCAGTACTGTAAACAAGAAGGATAAAAAGACAGACGGCAATTCTTCAATTTATTAGACCTTTTCACAAAATGTTTTTGTTATGTTTCTTCTTTGTCTTATTATTCTTCTGGAAAGGCTATTTGTGGCCTCTAAATCTCTAAAATGTAAGCAGATATGACCAATGTCTATAGTGTGCAATAAAGGCCAGAATATGAAGGTGTTCATGATATCTTTTCAAAGTAGGTCACTAAATCCAATATGGCCACTATGACATTATACCTAAAAAGTTTAAAATGGCAATAACTCACAAATATTCATTAAACAGAGGTATGGGTAGACTATGTCTGGGGCTTACTTTTTTAATTACCAGTTTTAAGGTCAGAGGTCAAAAGCTTGCTAAGGTGTCAAGTTTGCCTATTTTTTGAAAATCTTCATTTTTCAACATTTTTTGAAAATTTCTTAATAAATCCATGCAGAATGTCATTCCTACGATTTTGATGTCTTAAACTTTTCAGCAACATTTGTCATTAACATAGAACGCCATTTTGAATATTTCCTTTGATCTTTTGGGTAAGTCGGCCATTCACATTTTAAGTTTCTTCTCAAATTCCACCAGTGGGATTCAGCACAAACATTTATAATATGATAATGATATATAGTCATGATTAAGTTTGCTATTCTGGGGGCTGGATTAAGGGTTATGAAGTTTGTTCGACTGAATGACCTTGACCTACATTTAAGGTCTAAGGGATCAAATAGGCTAACATTTTAGATGCATTTAATTCTTCTCAATAAACAAGAGGCCCAGGGATTTGATATTTGGTCTTTAGCATGCTGAAGTAAAGGGCTACCAAGTTTGTTCCAAATGAATGACCTTGACCTACATTCAAGGTCACATGAGTCAAATAGTCAATATTGAAACAACTTCTTCTGAATAGCCAAGAGTCCCAGGGACTTGATATTGGTCTTTAGCGTGCTTGGCTGAAGGTCTAACAAGTTTGTTTAGATGGATGACCTGATTTACATTCAAGGTCATAAAGGTAATTGCTGCCTTAACTTTGTCAAAGGAGTGAAAAGCCCGTGAAATTGCCCATGACAATTTCTTGTTTTTATCAATTTTTTTCAATGATCAGTTAACAGTATATTGATAAGTTCTTTGATAGTAATATACAAGTAGGGCACTGTTGAAGTCATGACTGGGAAAGCATTTTTTATCTTTTCCATAAGAAATGACATAAAACAGTTCATCATTATAAACTTGCTGCATTAGTACTGCCTTCAAATCTAAAGTCTGCCAATACAGACACATCATCAAAGTCAAACAAGATTCAACAGTTTTTCCATCAGATTTATTTCTAACAATAAACTAAAACATTAGACACATCATTGTCAGCATCAGCAATAAAAACTCAAAAGCATGCTCTCCCCTTCTCAATTATCAATACTTTGTCACTCAGCTCTTTGCAAGCACCTGAATTTTTCTGTCCTGAGAATAACTTGGACTACAGACAAAAGGACTACAAAAGGTATTAATACCATTTTTGTAGTGATAAGTGGAATTGGTTAAAGGGGAAAAAGATTAAATCAGGAAAACTATTAAGGAAACTATAATGTCTACATCTGGAGACCTCCAGAGCTTATCTATATTATTTATACTACAGAACAAAAAACAAACATTAATGAGGAATTCCCTCCAGCCAAATATTATGTTACTGAATGACGAAGAAGAAATTGTCTCCGTGAATAACAGATTGAATATCCATTAATCAAGCTTCAGATGTCAGTTAAAAATATCCCAATTAAAGCAAGCCAATTAAAATTGATAAATAACACAAGATTCCAACTGTTTATAAACAGTTCAGAAACAGGGAAAACAAACAGATGTTTAGATGGGCTGCCGTTGATGATGATAAACACTTGCATGAAGCACTTTTCTGGTGTTACAACAGAAACATTTCAAAATAAACAATTGTACAGGTACAAACAATGAATTTAAATTTAGTTAAGTTTAATTATATGGACTTTCCATACCCATATCATACAGGAAATGTTAACATGTCTACCCTGGTATCATACATGAAAAGTTAACATGTCTACCCTGGTATCATACAGGTAAAGTTAACATGTCTACCCTGGTATCATACATGAAAAGTTAACATGTCTACCCTGGTATCATATAGGAAAAGTTAACATGTCTACCCTGGTATCATACATGAAAAGTTAACATGTCTACCCTGGTATCATACATGAAAAGTTAACGTGTCTACCCTGGTATCATACAGGAAAAGTTAACATGTCTACCCTGGTATCATACAGGAAAAGTTAACATGTCTACCCTGGTATCATACAGGAAAAGTTAACATGTCTACCCTGGTATCATACAGGAAAAGTTAACATGTCTACCCTGGTATCATACAGGAAAAGTTAACATGTCTACCCTGGTATCATACAGGAAAAGTTAACATGTCTACCCTGGTATCATACAGGAAAAGTTAACATGTCTACCCTGGTATCATACAGGAAAAGTTAACATGTCTACCCTGGTATCATACAGGAAAAGTTAACATGTCTACCCTGGTATCATACAGGAAAAGTTAACATGTCTACCCTGGTATCATACAGGAAAAGTTAACATGTCTACCCTGGTATCATACAGGAAAAGTTAACATGTCTACCCTGGTATCATACATGAAAAGTTAACATGTCTACCCTGGTATCATACAGGAAAAGTTAACATGTCTACCCTGGTATCATACAGGAAAAGTTAACATGTCTACCCTGGTATCATACAGGAAAAGTTAACATGTCTACCCTGGTATCATACAGGAAAAGTTAACATGTCTACCCTGGTATCATACATGAAAAGTTAACATGTCTACCCTGGTATCATACATGAAAAGTTAACATGTCTACCCTGGTATCATACATGAAAAGTTAACATGTCTACCCTGGTATCATACATGAAAAGTTAACATGTCTACCCTGGTATATCATACAGGAAAAGTTAACGTGTCTACCCTGGTATCATACAGGAAAAGTTAACATGTCTACCCTGGTATCATACAGGAAAAGTTAACATGTCTACCCTGGTATCATACAGGAAAAGTTAACATGTCTACCCTGGTATCATACAGGAAAAGTTAACATGTCTACCCTGGTATCATACAGGAAAAGTTAACATGTCTACCCTGGTATCATACAGGAAAAGTTAACATGTCTACCCTGGTATCATACATGAAAAGTTAACATGTCTACCCTGGTATCATACAGGAAAAGTTAACATGTCTACCCTGGTATCATACAGGAAAAGTTAACATGTCTACCCTGGTATCATACAGGAAAAGTTAACATGTCTACCCTGGTATCATACAGGAAAAGTTAACATGTCTACCCTGGTACCATACAGGAAAAGGATTCCAAGCAACATTTACATTTCAAATCTGTATTTCTTGTTTCGATTAACTGTGATCATTTACATTTAAAGCCCCAGTATGTTCCTGTATAACTTAACTCATTTACATTTCAAGTCCCTGTGTTCCTGTTTCGATTAACTTTGACGATTTATATTTCAAGTCCCTGTATGTTAATCCTTTCACCTGACTCTGTATTCCTTATAAACCACATGCTTTTTGCTTATTTTTTTTCAGAGAAATCCGACAGCATGAGTATAAAGAGGCATAGATAGGGACGTCAGTACTGGGCTGATGGAGTCCGGGTAGATCTAGTTGGCACTGTTACATTGTTGGCCCTCAATACCTTTATTATCACAGCATCCTGTGGAATATACTTCTAACAGGTACAACTATGTCGATACAAGTATTCAGATTATAATGTTTGCTAAGAATTGTCCCCCTTGAGAGAGCTACACAAACAACCAACTAGGAAAGGTCATATATTTCACCGGTTACAAGGGGGAGATCATCCTCCTCTAACTCACACGCCATGTCATCTATCACGGCTAATTCTAGGTGTGCAGAGCCATGGGACCTAAGTTGGTGGTATGTCGATAGGTTCCCAGGGGCTTCCCCTAATAAACAACCTGGTGTAACTGTGAAATATACCCTACATCATTGGAACCCATCTTTTCCAACCACACATGTCATAAATTTGAACTTTCTTTGTAGCTAGATAAACACTGTTTAACCAAACGGTTCGTAAATTTGACTTTTCTTATAGCTAAGTTTTCACACAAAACACATTACAAATGCTGAAGTTCTCCCAGACAATTGCAGCCGGTATAAAGATGACTTCTGTCACACTGAAGACCAACGCTAGCTGGCTGATGTTTATGGGGTTACAAAGGTAGCAAAAATTATAAACATGGACCTGACTTCACTAATTCACAGGGATAAAAAGTAAATCAATGTTACAGCAAACTCGCGAGTTTGATGATGTACCTGTATTGATTATAGGTCTAAATAGCCCCTGAGGAGACCAGAACATAGGTACTGAACGAGCTGTCCTTACTAAGTTTGTTTTTATACCTATGTATCCAACAAATGCCATCCTGGCTTATATAGCATAAATGAACAAGAAAAAAAGGACAATCTACCAAATCAGGCCATAAAGTCTGTCTAATTTGTACTACAGAATCATCTTAATCCCATATATATGATAGTTAGCTTCTACGAGATAAAGATTGCATCAATTGTGTATCTTCATAACAGATTAACTTTATACATGACTTCAGTTTTCCTTCGGATCAAGCTCTGAAAAACATTGTGTTTGGATTGAAATCATATTTGGAGATAAAATGAAGTGCTTTCGTTTATTTTCTGATGATTTGATAATTGGAATCGTGGAAGTCATTTTTCTCAATAATTTGATGATGCCCGCCTCACATAGAGACTTATGAAAATTATCAGATTGCTTCAAAAATGCCCTGGGGGCCGAGCTGGTTCATTTGGTGAGAGAGAAAGCTAGAAAATCTCAGGTGAAGATTTGAGGTGTGTGGCTCAACACTTTCTACCCTTCTCTGATTGTGTCTCGAAAGATGAGACAAGGGCCAGTCTGTGCAGTCTTGGTTGCGTCCTTGAGCAAGACACTTTATCATAATTAGTCTGGATCATTGTCAAATCCTCATGAACCCTTCTCCCTCTTATTCAACAATTCTTTCTCCACACTGACTTTATTTTTCTTTTCTCTAATTTCTTCTATCCCTCGTTCTTTCTTTCATAAATACAGGACATACAATTTTTTTAAATCATCTTAAATATATTGTTGAATTTTAACTAATTATGAAGAATGGAAGGATTGTATGAATGATGTATGGATCAATTGAATTGTAAATGTATTATGTACTGTTGAAAAATCTTCAAAAATCAAAAAAAAATTTTTTTTTTAGATTACTCTGGATGGCATACCAATGGCTTTCTGCATGTTGTTGAGTGAGGTAGTCACCAACTACTACAAGGAGACCCCCACCTCAAGATGATCCTGGCTTTTCACAGGGCCATAAACTCAGCAAATGAACAAACTACATGTATAGCACATATCATAGGTTTGTGTGGTTGATAATAATTAAGTGACAGTGGATCATTTTTCTCATTACCTTTGGAAAATGGATAACAGCCTATTACAGTAAAATACAGTGTTTAGTGTTGAAGATTTAAACATTGTCAGTAAAACTTTGTCAGAGCTCAGAAATATTTATTGCAGAAATTGCAGCATGGGAATTTAGTCAATAGATTTAACTTTTATAAAACAAAATTCACTATCGTTGGAAGTCATTGAATGTAATAGATAACTGAAGAATATTCTCAAGAAGAAATTCAACAGAGGATGAATGTTGTCATCAATTAACCAGTGTCCAAATATCAACATATTTTAACAAATGTCAATACAGTTATTATGTTTTCCGAAACCATTCATTTCCTAACCCTGTTATCATCCATTTCTTAACACTGTTATCATCCATTTCCTAACTCTGTTATCATCCATTTCCTAACCTTGTTATCATCCATTTCCTAACCTTGTTATCATCCATTTCCTAACACTGTTATCATCCATTTCCTAACCTTGTTATCATCCATTTCCTAACCTTGTTATCATCCATTTCCTAACCTTGTTATCATCCATTTCCTAACACTGTTATCATCCATTTCCTAACCTTGTTATCATCCATTTCCTAACCTTGTTATCATCCATTTCCTAACCTTGTTATCATCCATTTCCTAACCTTGTTATCATCCATTTCCTAACCTTGTTATCATCCATTTCCTAACCTTGTTATCATCCATTTCCTAACCTTCTTATCATCCATTTCCTAACCTTGTTATCATCCATTTCCTAACCTTGTTATCATCCATTTCCTAACCCTGTTATCATCCATTTCCTAACCTTGTTATCATCCATTTCCTAACCTTGTTATCATCCATTTCCTAACCCTGTTATCATCCATTTCCTTACTCTGTTATCATCCATTTCCTAACCCTGTTATCATCCATTTCCTAACCTTGTTATCATCCATTTCCTAACCTTGTTATCATCCATTTCCCAACCTTGTTATCATCCATTTCCTAACCTTGTTATCATCCATTTCCTAACCTTGTTATCATCCATTTCCTAACCTTGTTATCATCCATTTCCTAACACTGTTATCATCCATTTCCTAACCCTGTTATCATCCATTTCCTAAAACTGTTATCATCCATTTCCTAACCTTGTTATTATCCATTTCCTAACCTTGTTATCATCCATTTCCTAACCTTGTTATCATCCATTTCCTAAAACTTTTATCATCCATTTCTGAACACTGTTATCATCCATTTCCTAAAACTGTTATCATCCATTTCCTAAAACTGTTATCATCCATTTCCTAACCTTGTTATCATCCATTTCCTAACCTTGTTATCATCCATTTCCTAACCTTGTTATCATTCATTTCCTAACACTGTTATCATCCATTTCCTAACCTTGTTATCATCCATTTCCTAACCTTGTTATCATCCATTTCCTAACCTTGTTATCATCCATTTCCTAACTCTGTTATCATCCATTTCCTAACCTTGTTATCATTCATTTCCTAACACTGTTATCATCCATTTCCTAACCTTGTTATCATCCATTTCCTAACCTTGTTATCATCCATTTCCTAACCTTGTTATCATCCATTTCCTAACCTTGTTATCATCCATTTCCTAACTCTGTTATCATCCATTTCCTAACCCTGTTATCATCCATTTCCTAACCTTGTTATCATCCATTTCCTAACCCTGTTATCATCCATTTCCTAACCCTGTTATCATCCATTTCCTAACCCTGTTATCATCCATTTCCTAACCTTGTTATCATCCATTTCCTAACCCTGTTATCATCCATTTCCTAACCCTGTTATCATCCATTTCCTAACCTTGTTATCATCCATTTCTGAACACTGTTATCATCCATTTCCTAACCCTGTGATCATCCATTTCTGAACACTGTTATCATCCATTTCTGAACATTGTTATCATCCATTTCCTAACCCTGTTATCATCCATTTCCTAACCTTGTTATCATCCATTTCCTAACCCTGTTATCATCCATTTCCTAACCCTGTTATCATCCATTTCCTAACCTTGTTATCATCCATTTCCTAACCTTGTTATCATCCATTTCCTAACCTTGTTATCATCCATTTCCTAACCCTGTTATCATCCATTTCCTAACCCTGTTATCATCCATTTCCTAACCTTGTTATCATCCATTTCCTAACCTTGTTATCATCCATTTCCTAACCTTGTTATCATCCATTTCCTAACCTTGTTATCATCCATTTCCTAACCTTGTTATCATCCATTTCCTAACCTTGTTATCATCCATTTCCTAACCCTGTTATCATCCATTTCCTAACCCTGTGATCATCCATTTCTGAACACTGTTATCATCCATTTCTGAACATTGTTATCATCCATTTCCTAACACTGTTATCATCCATTTCCTAACCTTGTTATCATCCATTTCTAACCTTGTTATCATCCATTTCCTAACCTTGTTATCATTAATTTCCTAACCCTGTTATCATCCATTTCCTAACCCTATGATCATCCATTTCTGAACACTGTTATCATCCATTTCTGAACATTGTTATCATCCATTTCCTAACACTGTTATCATCCATTTCCTAACCTTGTTATCATTAATTTTCTAACCTTGTTATCATCCATTTCCTAACCATGTTCTCATTAATTTTCTAACCTTGTCATCATCCATATCCCATTAGCATATGATTTGGACTAAAAGTGCTCTCAAATTTAAAATTGTGGTGAGGAACATTGCACTTGTCATATAACTTATAACTTACCATAGGAATTGTCCGCCATTGAATCAGATGTAGAGGAAGGATCTAAGTCATCCAGCAGATCTGTAATGATTTAAAAAATCACATTTAATGATCATTTTTGCTGTTAGATTTGAAGATTAAAGATTGTTTTATGCAGTATAAACCATACTACAAATATATGCTGTCATCTTCAATTTTCAATGCTTGATAATGATTTTATTAGTCATTCATGAATCTTGACATTTCACCTACTTAGAATGCTGAAGAATCTGTCACTCAATCATTTTGTCATTTGAAAGCTAGAACAAGTAATATCAATTTAAACCTTGATACAGGTAAAATATAGACACAGCAATACCAACATGTTACAGATTACAATGTTTGTATCAGGAAAGTTAACCTAATGCATAAGAAATATAAATATTTATATAGATACAGTTAGATCATCCTCAATTCTTATTGGCTGAAACATGGTCATGTGGAGGTCAATATTTTGAGATACTGACCTGTTTCTATTTTTAGAAAAACCAGTTTAATATTGCATTTATGGTGTGAAATCCATTGATGTCACAGATGCCCAAACCTTCCTCTTAACAAGATACCTATCTTGTAATTCCATCTTTTTGCAAACAAGTTTCATATCTAAAAGGACCTTTGATTTGGTCAATATGGTCATATACTGACTTGGTAGAATCTATAATATTACATCAGAATTCACGTTCAGTTAATTTATGATTCTACCACATTAATATCACGTCCATGTTAACCTCAGCTAAGGTCCATAATTAATAATTAAATATTTATTATTTGATATAACTATCTTTTTACAATAGACAATATAGAGATGAGATAGGTTAAGGGTTCATACATGTTTCAGGTGTTAATGTGTTAGATATAATATGTATGTATTATTTCTCTATCAGGTGTATCTACAGACAATCAAGTTATTGACATACCAAACTATCCAATCCAGGTAGGAAGGGACATAACCCAAACAATATGTTTGTCTAAGGTATAGTACTGTACAACCATGCTAATTTACAATAGAACACCCTAATTATGATCAGACAATTGTTTGGTGTTCTATCATTGTGTGGAGGATCCAGCCGTCTACCTGGACATTATTTTCATAATCCGATGACCATGACCTCAGAGCATATACAAGGTCATTAGTCCATTTTGTTTATTTACATTTAGACATTAATTATGGAATCTTTTAAATCTTGCAATATTTTCAGATTCATAAACTTCATTATAATAATAATTATAAGTAACATAATTATGCCTATGCTTAAAATATTATTTGAACTTTTTAACAACACTAAAATAAATAAACAAAAAGTACATTTGTACAAACTCAAGTCAGTATCACAAAAACAACATATAACTTATTTTTATTTTCAGTAACATTGTCCATACTAGATATTACCAACATATAATTTATTTCTATTTTCAGTAACATGTCCGTACTAGATATTTATGTAGATTAATAACATATAACTTATTTCTATTTTCAGTAACATTGTCCATACTATAAGATATTAACAACATATATAATTTATTTCTATTTTCAGTAACATGTCCGTACTAGATATTTTGTAGATTAACAACATATATAACTTATTTCTATTTTCAGTAACATTGTCCATACTAGATATTAACAACATATAACTTATTTCTATTTTCAGTAACATGTCCGTACTAGATATTTTGTAGATTAACAACATATAACTTATCTTTATGTTCAGTAACATTGTCCATACTAGATATTAACAACATATAACTTATTTCTATTTTCAGTAACATGTCCGTACTAGATATTTTGTAGATTAACCCCCCCCCCCCAAAAATTTTTTTTTTTATCCCCCAAAAAAAATTTTTTTTTTTCCCCCCCCTTTTTTTTCCCCAAACCCCAAAACCAAACCCTAAATTTCCCAAAATTTTTTTTTTTCAAACTTCCCTTTTTTTTTTTTCTTTTTTTTCCTTTCCCCCTTTTTAAAAAAAACTTTTTTTTTTCACAGCTCCACTTTTTTTCCTTTATCTTTTCCAAACTTTCCCCTTTTAAAACCTTCTTTCTTTTTAAAATTTCCCCCTTTTTTTTTTCAAAATAAAAAAATCTTTTTTTTTCCCTTTTTCCCCCCCCCTTTTTTACCCCCCTTTCCCCCCCCTTTTTTTGGGAACCATTTAAAAAACCCTCCAAAAGGCATATAAAAGGGCCCTTAGCCCATTTTTTTTTATTTACTTTTAGACTTTAATTATGGAATTTTTAAATTTTGCAATTTTCAGATTAAAAAACTTCATTATAAAAATTAATTAAAAAGTAACATAATTATGCCTATGCTTAAAATATCATTTGAACTTTTAACAACACTAAAATAAATAAACAAAAAGTACATTTGTCCAAACTCAAGTCAGTATCAGAAAAAAAATATATAACTTAATTTTATTTTCAGTAACATTGTCCGTACTAGATATTTTGTAGATTAACAACATATAACTTATTTTTATTTTCAGTAACATTGTCCGTACTAGATATTTATGTAGATTAATAACATATAACTTATTTCTATTTTCAGTAACATTGTCCATACTATAAGATATTAACAACATATATAACTTAATTTTATTTTCAGTAACATTGTCCGTACTAGATATTAACAACATATAACTTATTTTTATTTTCAGTAACATTGTCCATACTAGATATTAACAACATATAACTTATTTCTATTTTCAGTAACATGTCCGTACTAGATATTTTGTAGATTAACAACATATAACTTATCTTTATGTTCAGTAACATTGTCCATACTAGATATTAACAACATATAACTTATCTTTATGTTCAGTAACATTGTCCATACTAGATATTAACAACATATAACTTTTCTTTATTTTCAGTAACATGTCCGTACTAGATATTTTGTAGATTAACAGCATATAACTTATTTTTACTTTCAGTAACATTGTCCGTACTAGATATTTTGTAGATTAACAACATATAACTTTTCTTTATTTTCAGTAACATGTCCGTACTAGATATTTTGTAGATTAACAGCATATAACTTATTTTTACTTTCAGTAACATGTCCGTACTAGATATTTTGTAGATTAACAACATATAACTTATTTTTACTTTCAGTAACATGTCCGTACTAGATATTTTGTAGATTAACAGCATATAACTTATTTTTACTTTCAGTAACATGTCCGTACTAGATATTTTGTAGATTAACAACATATAACTTATTTTTACTTTCAGTAACATGTCCGTACTAGATATTTATGTAGATTAACAACATATAACTTATTTTTACTTTCAGTAACATGTCCGTACTAGATATTTTGTAGATTAACAACATATAACTTTTCTTTATTTTCAGTAACATGTCCGTACTAGATATTTTGTAGATTAACAGCATATAACTTATTTTTACTTTCAGTAACATGTCCGTACTAGATATTTTGTAGATTAACAACATATAACTTATTTTTACTTTCAGTAACATGTCCGTACTAGATATTTTGTAGATTAACAGCATATAACTTATTTTTACTTTCAGTAACATGTCCGTACTAGATATTTTGTAGATTAACAACATATAACTTATTTTTACTTTCAGTAACATGTCCGTACTAGATATTTATGTAGATTAACAACATATAACTTATTTTTACTTTCAGTAACATGTCCGTACTAGATATTTTGTAGATTAACAACATATAACTTATTTTTACTTTCAGTAACATGTCCGTACTAGATATTTATGTAGATTAACAACATATAACTTATTTTTACTTTCAGTAACATGTCCGTACTAGATATTTTGTAGATTAACAACATATAACTTATTTTTACTTTCAGTAACATGTCCGTACTAGATATTTATGTAGATTAACAACATATAACTTATTTTTACTTTCAGTAACATGTCCGTACTATAAGATATTAACAACATATATAACTTATTTCTATTTTTCAGTAACATTGTCCGTACTAGATATTTATGTAGATTAACAACATCAAAAGATTCTGTTTTAAGTCATTATTTGTAAAGTCAACTTATTATCTGAGCAGAGATAAAAACTCTCCTTGGATACATTGAGCTAATATCTATTTTTGTAACTGTGGCCTTGACTTTTGACAGATATTATCAAGTGATAGAATTGTAAAAACATAAATAAATTCCCCCACCCCTAAAAATACTGACATATTTACTGCATGTGTCTGTTGCAGTCCGGTACAGAAACACTTTGTCTAAAATGGACAATCTTTTATAGGTCAAAGGTCAAAATGTTGGTCAGATCAGATAAAACAAGAGTTGTCAGAATTATAATAACACAGATCATGCCCCATCAGAATCTTTAACATAACCAGTATGTCAAAGGTCACAATCAAGGTCATGCATCAGGTCTACAAAATTCTAACATAGTACCAATATAAAACTTGTCAAACATCTATATAGGCTCTCTCCTCAATAGCAATGACACAACCCTGTCTTCAGAAAACTTTAACCTAGCTGGCTATATACAGACAACATAAACGTTGTCTCGGCCAGCAAACTAGGTCAAAGTGACCTGTTTTGGTACATGACACACTGCCTTACTGATGTTAAACCCCATACCAAAGTAGAAGTTCAAGGAAAGGCAGTGTAGAAGTCCAGACAAACTGTTTCTTTGATGTATATAAATGAAAGGTCAAGATTTAGGTTGGAGTGACCTACTTTTGGTACAGTACATTCCAGTTAATCGGGTAACGCTTAATCGGGTATTTCGTTTAATTGGGTAAAATTTCAAAAACCAAAACCATTTTCTCTTAAATCATGTTAAAAAAATTCGTTTAATTGGGTTGGAAAAGTCGTATTTTTCGGTAATTCGAATAGAACAATCGGACAAAAAAAATTAGAAATGCTCCGATTTTCACGAAAGTCATCACGTAGTTCTTTAAGTTTTAGACATTTATCAACAAATAGGGTAACTAAGATGGTTAAATTGTCAAATAAGGGTAAAATATTACCTTAAACGATAATGTTATGTTGGGGTTTTGTCATGTTCAGAACTGTGTTGTTGTTAAATCTGCCTCGTGGGGTTTTTCCCCAACAGGAATTCGATTAAGAATTGTGGGTAAAATTAAATGTTATTTTTAGAGTCAGCAGCAGGCCAACGTAATGGGGGTTTAAAAGCATAATTAAGCTACTAGACAATTAAACTTTTACTTCTGGGATGTAAAATCTTCGAAGCAGAAACCAAAACAATAGGTTTTGACCTGGGTCTGACATTGCTACAGATCGTTTGATATCACCGCTTACTGTATGTGGCGAATCCAAAGTGAGGGGTTCGCCACGGGGAAATGTGATGACACCGGTACACAGGTGAGTTATTAAAAAAACAGTAGCGAGCAGTAAAAGGACAGACGCCCGACGTTAGCTTATAACTGCCAGTGTCAAGTTCGTATAAATTTATACCACAGGAAACGACGTAAATAAACTCGGTTTCTCCGATCTCTGTGCTTTGGCAATTGAATATAATATGGAATATTTTAAACTTCATAGCGAACGTAAGAATGTCTCTATGATAAACATAAATGATTTTAGCTGTAATTGCCGGCGAGTCCTTAGATCGTATGTCAAATTAGGAACACGTGGATGAAACAGGGATGTATGACCCCCTGATTTGAGGTGCTACGATTGTACTGTGTCGCGAATAAGAAACAATCTTTAAGGTTTTATTATTTTAATACATGTATTTTTATACAATTAGTTAAAGTAATCTGACAATTTGACATCAGTAAAAGCACAAACAAAAATACCGTTTATTAACAATAATAACGCAAATATTTTCATCCAAAATCGACCCAAGTCTTAACCATTAGACTACGGACCAATCTAAGATGGCGACGTGCATTTCGGCTTATTGCATAAGTCGGTTAATCGGGTAAAAAGTTCCCGCAAATAGGCAACCCAATTAAGCGGAATGCACTGTATATGACAAACCGCCTCACTAGGTGAACCTATGTCGCAAGTATGAAGTTCCAGAAACAAGAAGTGTAGGAGATGGAGCCCACTGTAAAGTGTGGAAGTAACACTCCCCTGGTTTACCTAGTCTGGGCAGCAAAACTATATAGTCCCACTGAATAAATACGCCATATAAAACTGTTGAAAACTTGATCTTGAAAGACAAAACAATTTCAGCTGTAAACAGCAGATATATGATGAACATGATCTGTTTACTTAGCATATCAATTTTCAATAATATTTACACACATGAAAAAACGTAATCTCAGTTCCAATTCTCCTCTACATCAATCACTTCACATCTTATCACATGCAGCCAAATCCTCACCAATTCACAGAATAAACATACTTATCCGTCTGTCAATGTAGGAAGGTTTTACCCAACAAGTAATTCATTTATTGGTTTTCTGTGATGATCTGACAAGAAGCTTGTCCAATAATATACACTGTTTTGAAATAAGAGCTGAGGACTGTTGTTAATTATGTTATTGTATTTTGATTGAATGATGTACGTATACTAAACAGTCAGGGATACAGCCTTCTGTCAATATCCCTGTGTCTGTAGTCACAGTCTAACATACCAACTTTTACTACACTATCTAATTGACAAAGTAGATGTTAAACATAGTATTGTCTTTTTGGATCTTGGGTACTACTTTCCCAGTGTGACCTTCGGTGGGTATTATGTTTCCTATTGTGACCCTTGACCTTGGTATTGTGTTTCTTATTGTGACCTTGACCTGTGTATTGTGTTTCTTATTGTGACCTTGACCTGAGTATTATGTTTCTTAGTGTGGCTTTGACCTTGGTATTGTGTTTCCTATTTTGACCTTGACCTTGGCATTATGTTTTTTATTGTGACCTTATTGACCTGGGTATTTTATGTTTTTATGATAACCTTGACCTTGGTATTATGTTTCCTATTGTGACCCTGACCTTGGTATTGTGTTTCTTATTGTGACCTTGACCTGAGTATTTTGTTTCTTAGTGTGGCCATGACCTTGGTGTTATGTTTCCTATTGTGACCATGTCCTTGGCATTATGTTTCTTATTGTGACCTTGACCTGTGTATCATGTTTCTTATTGTGACCTTGACCTGTGTATCATGTTTCTTATTGTGACCTTGACCTGTGTATCATGTTTCTTATTGTGACCTTGACCTGTGTATCATGTTTCTTATTGACATTGACCTGTGTATCATGTTTCTTATTGACATTGACCTGTGTATCATGTTTCTTATTGTGACCTTGACCTATGTGTCATGTTTCTTATTGTGACCTTGACTTGTGCATTATGCTTCTATCTCATTAACCTAGGCAAATATCTGTTATAAATATTTTTTTTAGGCTATAACTTACAAGTCAATGTATATGTATGAATATTTAACAGCAATAGTCATTTATGTCAATTTTTTTTTCTCTTTCCATTTTTGAGGTTTTGATGATAGTCATGTGTGTATATGCAGGCACAATACAGTCATAGGTTGGTAGTCTAGCTGTTAATTAAACACACCAGGCACAAGTTACCATGTGGTAGTTAGGAAGTCAGATACTGACTTAACTTCCGCCATTTCCTGTAGTTTCAACAGACTTGTAATACCACCAACATTTCTGGAACGGAAATTCACAAAAAAAAGACATCTCGATGGAGTGTGATCGTTAGACCCTAGATGCTCCAGAATACGGAATAAATATATAGCATGGTTTTACTGTTGCTAATAAAATTGTTTCAGCCCCGAGCAGCCATCATCTTTTGTAACATGTATACATCACAAACATGTATGAACTGATAATTGATTGGGAATGACAGAAGATGCAGCAATTACCCTGATAATTGATGTATGGGTGATTGTTTAACTAATGTAATAAGCATAATCAAGTCAAAATATCTACATACATAAACAAACAGAATTTTCTTGCTGTTTTTCCAGAAGATATTGATAAAAAGATAGCTCATGTTATTTGGCTGCAGGTTTTGAAACCCACCAAGCTAGACTATTGCTTATCCCAATGCCTCGAGAAAATTTCAGCTAAGGCTTAACGATAAATCTTATTAGCTTGATAGTCTGTAGACACAGGTTTGAAAATGACACCAGAAAAAGAAAACCAATTTTCAAATGAAAGAATATTGAATTTTTTTGTCGATACTTCGTCTTCAGATCAAAGTGAATGTGCTGCATGCATTAGTAAAAGGTAGATATAAAGTGACAAACAAACTGCTCAATTTTTAAATAAAAAATCATTGATTATCATGAATCAAGGTGTTTCATGATTAAATGTAACTTGGGAAACCAAGATATTAAATTGACACTTGTTTCTATAGCAACAGTATAGTGTCCACATTAGATGTTTGACCTTCAGTTTGAATGGCAGTGATGTGTAGACATCAACACCATATACAACTCAAACCCTGGGGTTGCTAAAGCACTGGGCAATTCAAGTTGAGGTGCTTAACTAAAGGACAAGGTCAGAAAAGGAAATATTCCTGTATCACTTTAAAATAATTATTTTGTCATTTTTGTGTTCATACAGCAAACATGGATCTCACCAATGTTCTGAGATTATATCGAACTGTATGGTTATTTCAATCATTTTGACATAGTTTTGCCAGTTGGAGCAAATTTCAGACATTTTCCATTAAGATAGAAATGCTTATTTTTCTGATATATAGCAATAAAATGTATGTAGTCTAATGCTAGGCATACTGACTGACTTTTTAACAAAGAAATTTTCCTAAACAGCCATTTGAGTAAATTGACTGCGGGGCTCCAGGGCTGTGGGTACTGGGGGTTTATGGTGGACACCGGGGCTCCAGGGCTGTGGGTACTGGGAGTTTATGGTGGACACCGGGGCTCCAGGGCTGTGGGTACTGGGGGTTAGTGGTGGACACCGGGGCTCCAGGGCTGTGGGTACTGGGGGTTAGTGGTGGACACCGGGGCTCCAGGGCTGTGGGTACTGGGTGTTTATGGTGGACACCGGGGCTCCAGGGCTGTGGGTACTTGGAGTTTATGGTGGACACCGGGGCTCCAGGGCTGTGGGTACTGGGTGTTTGTGGTGGACACCGGGGCTCCAGGGCTGTGGGTACTGGGGGTTAGTGGTGGACACCGGGGCTCCAGGGCTGTGGGTACTGGGTGTTTATGGTGGACACTGGGGCTCCAGGGCTGTGGGTACTGGGTGTTTATGGTGGACACCGGGGCTCCAGGGCTGTGGGTACTGGGTGTTTATGGTGGACACCGGGGCTCCAGGGCTGTGGATACTGGAGGTTTATGGTGGACACCGGGGCTCCAGGGCTGTGGGTACTGGGGGTTAGTGGTGGACACCGGGGCTCCAGGGCTGTGGGTACTGGGTGTTTATGGTGGACACCGGGGCTCCAGGGCTGTGGGTACTGGAGGTTTATGGTGGACACAGGGGCTCCAGGGCTGTGGGTACTGGGGGTTTATGGTGGACACCGGGGCTCCAGGGCTGTGGGTACTGGGTGTTTATGGTGGACACCGGGGCTCCAGGGCTGTGGGTACTGGGTGTTTATGGTGGACACTGGGGCTCCAGGGCTGTGGGTACTGGGTGTTTATGGTGGGTACTGGGTGTTTATGGTGGACACCGGGGCTCCAGGGCTGTGGGTACTGGGGGTTTATCGTGGACACCATCGGTAAAATCGGTAATTAACAGTGATCAATATCTGTTATACTGAGGTGTATATGAAAGGCTGTACCATAACAAACTTCAAAATTCAAAATGGCCACACTGAAAATGTGATGGGTTCCACTATATGGACCAAGCAGAACCTACATATTAAGCTTGAGAAATGTCCTTATGATGAGCTTGTAGGACACACATATATAAAAACCAACCGAAATATGATATTTTGTACATGTATTCATAAAAAATAATGTCGCAAACTCTGTTAAATTTCTGATATAGGGGAAAGGCTTATCATTTTATGATATTATATACATTTTTTAAAATACTTCACCAGGTGATATTTCCAAACAGTTTCACCATTATCAATAGAATGTTGTCACCATAACCAAAAACATATTCACGTTATTCTAGCGGTAAGATTGAAGGTATCAAGGACTCACATGCAAACAGAATAAACAAACTTAAAAATAAATAACAGCTATGCGAGTTAATTAAAATGTTGCTTCATCAGTCCATGAACACAGTTAAGATGTTCCTTCATCAGTCCATGAACACAGTTAATATGTTCCTTCATCAGTCCATGAACACAGTTAATATGTTCCTTCATCAGTCCATGAACACAGTTAAGATGTTCCTTCATCAGTCCATGAACACAGTCAATATGTTCCTTCATCAGTCCATGAACACAGTTAATATGTTCCTTCATCAGTCCATGAACACAGTTAATATGTTCCTTCATCAGTCCATGAACACAGTCAATATGTTCCTTCATCAGTCCATGAACACAGTTAATATGTTCCTTCATCACTCCATAAGGAGTTAATATGTTCCTTCATCAGTCCATGAGGACAGTTAATATGTTCCTTCATCAGTCCATGAAGACAGTTAATATGTTCCTTCATCAGTCCATGAGGACAGTTAATATGTTCCTTCATCAGTCCATGAACACAGTTAATATGTTCCTTCATCAGTCCATGAGGACAGTTAATATGTTCCTTCATCAGTCCATGAGGACAGTTAATATGTTCCGTCATCAGTCCATGAAGACAGTTAATATGTTCCGTCATCAGTCCATGAAGACAGGTAATATGTTCCTTCATCAGTCCATGAGGACAGTTAATATCTCCCTTCATCAGTCCATGAACAACGTTAATATGTTCCTTCATCAGTCCATGAGGACAGTTAATATGTTCCTTCATCAGTCCATGAGGACAGTTAATATGTTCCGTCATCAGTCCATGAAGACAGTTAATGTGTCCCTTCATCAGTCCATGAAGACAGTTAATATGTTCCTTCATCAGTCCATGAGGACAGTCAATATGTTCCTTCATCAGTCCATGAACACAGTTAATATGTTCCTTCATCAGTCCAGGAAGACAGTTAATATGTTCCTTCATCAGTCCATGAAGGCAATTAATATGTTCCTTCATCAGTCCATGAAGACAGTTAATATGTTCCTTCATCAGTCCATGAAGACAGTTAATATGTTCCTTCATCAGTCCATGAAGACAGTTAATATGTTCCGTCATCAGTCCATGAGGACAGTTAATATGTCCCTCCATCAGTCCACGAAGGCAATTAATATGTTCCTTCATCAGTCCATGAGGACAGTTTATATGTTCCTTCATCAGTCCATGAAGGCAATTTATATGTTCCTTCATCAGTCCATGAGGACAGTTAATATGTTCCTTCATCAGTCCATGAGGACAGTTAATATGTTCCTTCATCAGTCCATGAACAGTCAATATGTTCCTTCATCAGTCCATGAACACAGTTAATATGTTCCTTCATCAGTCCATGAGGACAGTTAATATGTTCCTTCATCAGTCCATGAACACAGTTAATATGTTCCTTCATCAGTCCATGAACACAGTTAATATGTTCCTTCATCAGTCCATGAACACAGTTAAGATGTTCCTTCATCAGTCCATGAAGACAGTTAATATGTTCCTTCATCAGTCCATAAGGAGTTAATATGTTCCTTCATCAGTCCATGACGACAGTTAATATGTTCCTTCATCAGTCCATGAAGACAGTCAATATGTTCCTTCATCAGTCAATGAACACAGTTAATATGTTCCTTCATCAGTCCATAAGGAGTTAATATGTTCCTTCATCAGTCCATGAAGACAGGTAATATGTTCCTTCATCAGTCAATGAACACAGTCAATATGTTCCTTCATCAGTCCATGAGGACAGTTAATATGTTCCTTCATCAGTCCATGAGGACAGTTAATATGTTCCTTCATCAGTCCATGAAGACAGTCAATATGTTCCTTCATCAGTCCATGAACACAGTCAATATGTTCCTTCATCAGTCCATGAACACAGTCAATATGTTCCTTCATCAGTCCATGAAGACAGTTAATATGTTCCTTCATCAGTCCATGAAGACAGTTAATATGTTCCTTCATTAGTCCATGAGGACAGTTAATATGTTCCTTCATCAGTCCATGAACACAGTCAATATGTTCCTTCATCAGTCCATGAACACAGTCAATATGTTCCTTCATCAGTCCATAAGGAGTTAATATGTTCCTTCATCAGTCCATGACGACAGTTAATATGTTCCTTCATCAGTCCATGAAGACAGTTAATATGTTCCTTCATCAGTCCATAAGGAGTTAATATGTTCCTTCATCAGTCCATGACGACAGTTAATATGTTCCTTCATCAGTCCATGAAGACAGTCAATATGTTCCTTCATCAGTCAATGAACACAGTTAATATGTTCCTTCATCAGTCCATAAGGAGTTAATATGTTCCTTCATCAGTCCATGAAGACAGGTAATATGTTCCTTCATCAGTCAATGAACACAGTTAATATGTTCCTTCATCAGTCCATGAACACAGTTAATATGTTCCTTCATCAGTCCATGAAGACAGTTAATATGTTCCGTCATCAGTCCATGAGGACAGTTAATATGTCCCTCCATCAGTCCATGAAGGCAATTAATATGTTCCTTCATCAGTCCATGAGGACAGTTTATATGTTCCTTCATCAGTCCATGAAGGCAATTTATATGTTCCTTCATCAGTCCATGAGGACAGTTAATATGTTCCTTCATCAGTCCATGAGGACAGTTAATATGTTCCTTCATCAGTCCATGAACACAGTCAATATGTTCCTTCATCAGTCCATGAACACAGTTAATATGTTCCTTCATCAGTCCATGAGGACAGTTAATATGTTCCTTCATCAGTCCATGAGGACAGTTAATATGTTCCTTCATCAGTCCATGAAGACAGTTAATATGTTCCTTCATCAGTCCATGAAGACAGTTAATATGTTCCTTCATCAGTCCATGAAGACAGTTAATATGTTCCTTCATCAGTCCATAAGGAGTTAATATGTTCCTTCATCAGTCCATGACGACAGTTAATATGTTCCTTCATCAGTCCATGAAGACAGTCAATATGTTCCTTCATCAGTCAATGAACACAGTTAATATGTTCCTTCATCAGTCCATAAGGAGTTAATATGTTCCTTCATCAGTCCATGAAGACAGGTAATATGTTCCTTCATCAGTCAATGAGCACAGTCAATATGTTCCTTCATCAGTCCATGAGGACAGTTAATATGTTCCTTCATCAGTCCATGAGGACAGTTAATATGTTCCTTCATCAGTCCATGAAGACAGTCAATATGTTCCTTCATCAGTCCATGAACACAGTCAATATGTTCCTTCATCAGTCCATGAACACAGTCAATATGTTCCTTCATCAGTCCATGAAGACAGTTAATATGTTCCTTCATCAGTCCATGAAGACAGTTAATATGTTCCTTCATTAGTCCATGAGGACAGTTAATATGTTCCTTCATCAGTCCATGAACACAGTCAATATGTTCCTTCATCAGTCCATGAACACAGTCAATATGTTCCTTCATCAGTCCATAAGGAGTTAATATGTTCCTTCATCAGTCCATGACGACAGTTAATATGTTCCTTCATCAGTCCATGAAGACAGTTAATATGTTCCTTCATCAGTCCATAAGGAGTTAATATGTTCCTTCATCAGTCCATGACGACAGTTAATATGTTCCTTCATCAGTCCATGAAGACAGTCAATATGTTCCTTCATCAGTCAATGAACACAGTTAATATGTTCCTTCATCAGTCCATAAGGAGTTAATATGTTCCTTCATCAGTCCATGAAGACAGGTAATATGTTCCTTCATCAGTCAATGAACACAGTTAATATGTTCCTTCATCAGTCCATGAACACAGTTAATATGTTCCTTCATCAGTCCAAGAACACAGTCAATATGTTCCTTCATTAGTCCATGAACAGTCAATATGTTCCTTCATCAGTCCATGAACACAGTTAATATGTTCCTTCATCAGTCCATGAACACAGTCAATATGTTCCTTCATCAGTCCATGAACACAGTTAATATGTTCCTTCATCAGTCCATGAGGACAGTTAATATGTTCATTCATCAGTCCATGAGGACAGTTAATATGTTCCTTCATCAGTCCATGAACACAGTCAATATGTCCCTTCATCAGTCCATGAGGACAGTTAATATGTTCCTTCATCAGTCCATGAGGACAGTTAATATGTTTCTTCATCAGTCCATGAGGACAGTTAATATGTTCCTTCATCAGTCCATGAGGACAGTTAATATGTTCCTTCATCAGTCCATGAAGGCAGTTAATATGTTCCTTCATCAGTCCATGAAGACAGTTAATATGTTCCTTCATCAGTCCATGAGGACAGTTAATATGTTCCTTCATCAGTCCATGAGGACAGTTAATATGTTCCTTCATCAGTCCATGAACACAGTCAATATGTTCCTTCATCAGTCCATGAGGACAGTTAATATGTTCCTTCATCAGTCCATGAGGACAGTTAATATGTTCCTTCATCAGTCCATGAAGACAGTTAATATGTTCCTTCATCAGTCCATGAACACAGTCAATATGTTCCTTCATCAGTCCATGAACACAGTCAATATGTTCCTTCATCAGTCCATGAACACAGTTAATATGTTCCTTCATCAGTCCATGAACACAGTTAATATGTTCCTTCATCAGTCCATGAAGACAGTTAATATGTTCCTTCATCAGTCCATGAACACAGTGAATATGTTCCTTCATCAGTCCATGAACACAGTCAATATGTTCCTTCATCAGTCCATGAACACAGTTAATGTTCCTTCATCAGTCCATGAAGACAGTTAATATGTTCCTTCATCAGTCCATGAACACAGTCAATATGTTCCTTCATCAGTCCATGAACACAGTTAATATGTTCCTTCATCAGTCCATGAGGACAGTAAATATGTTCCTTCATCAGTCCATGAACACAGTTTATATGTTCCTACATCAGTCTATGAAGGCAACAAAACCTCCAGTATTTACACATCTATATAAGGTTGATTGAAAACAATTTACACAATTCATCGGTCTTTTTACCTGCATTTCTGCAGTGCACTCCATTGTTGCTATGCTGTAATTATAAACCATTGTCATTATAGCTATATTTGTACATATCCAGAAACAACCATTGTCATTATAGCTATATTTGTACATATCCAGAAACAACCATTGTCATTATAGCTATATTTGTACATATCCAGAAACAACCATTGTCATTATAGCTATATTTGTAAATATCCAGAAACAACCATTGTCATTATAGCTATATTTGTACATATATCCAGAAACAACCATTGTCATTATAGCTATATTTGTAAATATCCAGAAACAACCATTGTCATTATAGCTTATGATATTTGTACAGATTTAGGAACAATCATTGTAATTATAACTATATTGGACATATCCAGGAACAACCATTGTCATTATAACTATATTGGAGAGTATAATTTGATAGTTGAAGGCTTGGACATCAGGATTCCATGGCTCAAAGCATGGAGAACAGGATTCTGTGGCTGAAAGCTTGGAGTGCGGGTTCCATAGCCCAAAACTTGGAGAGAGGGATTCCATATACCTTTAATTTAAGGTTCGGAGATAGGTATTCAATAGCTTCAATGTTTGGAGAGAGGAATTCAATAGCTTCAATGTTTGGAGAGAGGAGTTCAATAGCTTCAATGTTTGGAGAGAGGAGTTTAATAGCTTCAATGTTTGGAGAGAGGAATTCAATAGCTCAATGCTATGAGAGTGAGGTTCCATAGATTCAAGACTTCAAGAGCAGGAATTCCCTGGATCAAGGCTTGGAGAGTGGGATTACATTGGTAGCAGTCATCTGTCTCCACCCTGGTAATTCAGATATGTACAAATGATCATAAGAAACTGTCCGCTGATTTCATTTGATGCAGAAAATACAAAAGTTTTTTTTTCTGCTGTACTTAGGTAAAGGACAATAACTGACAATATCATATCAGCCGTACACTCCATCCATTAGAATGCATGCTTATTATTATATAAATAAACTGAAAATAATGTTTCACCAAAGAATTTAAAAAATAAAAACACTTACTGTAATAGGTTCCATGGGCACCGGATAATAAATCAGGTCAAATAAACCAGAATTCAGTGAGATACACAATATGTTAATTTGGGTTTAAAACATAAAATAATTTTTCAATTAACACTGATTTATTAACCTTATGCTTAATAAATCCAACTTTAAAATTGGTAGATAAGCGAGTTACCTCCCTTGATTTATCTAATATGACAAGTTAGGTATCTAACAAGTTTTGAATTGTTTTTCATGATTTTTTTTTAGCAATAATGAATGAAAATAAAATCTAATCAAGCATGATTAAGCACATTTTTTTAGAAATAATGTTTTGTAGTGAGGGATTTCATAGCTTCAAGGTTTGTAGAGAGGGATTATAGCTTCAATGTTTGTAGAGAGGGATTATAGCTTCAATGTTTGTAGAGAGGGATTCCATAGATTCCATAGCTTCAAGGTTTGTAGAGAGGGATTTCATAGCTTCAATGTTTGTAAAGAGGGATTTCTAGCTTCAATGTTTGTAGAGAGGGACTTCTAGCTTCAATGTTTGTAGAGAGGGATTATAGCTTCAATGTTTGTAGAGAGGGATTATAGCTTCAAGGTTTGTAGTGAGGAATTATAGCTTCAAGGTTTGTAGTGAGGGATTATAGCTTCAAGGTTTGTAGAGAGGGATTATAGCTTCAAGGTTTGTAGAGAGGGATTATATAGCTTCAAGGTTTGTAGTGAGGGATTATAGCTTCAAGGTTTGTAGAGAGGGATTATATAGCTTCAAGGTTTGTAGTGAGGGATTCCATAGCTTCAAGGTTTGTATTGAGGAATTATAGCTTCAAGGTTTGTAGTGAGGGATTATAGCTTCAAGGTTTAATTTGTAGTGAGGGATTATAGCTTCAAGGTTTGTAGAGAGGGATTCTATAGCTTCAATGTTTGTAGTGAGGGATTCAATAGCTTCAAGGTTTGTAGTGAGGGATTCAATAGCTTCAAGGTTTGTAGTGAGGGATTCAATAGCTTCAAGGTTTGTAGTGAGGGATTCCATAGCTTCAAGGTTTGTAGTGAGGGATTATAGCTTCAAGGTTTGTAGAGAGGGATTATAGCTTCAAGGTTTGTAGAGAGGGATTATAGCTCCAATGTTTGTAGTGAGGGATTATAACTTCAAGGTTTGTAGTGAGGGATTATAGCTTCAAGGTTTGTAGAGAGGGATTCCATAGCTTCAAGGTTTGTAGAGAGGAATTTCATATCATTGAAGCTTGGAGGGTGGGATTCTATAGCTGAAGGCATGGAGAGCAGGATTCTATAGCCTAAAGCTTGGAGAGTGGGATTCTAGAGCTTCATGGATTGGAGAAAGGAATTCCATATATTCAAGGTTTGCAGAGAGAGATTAGCTTCAAGGTTTAGAGAAAGGGGTTCTATAGATTCCAGGCTTGGATAGTGAGATTCCATAGCTTCAATGTTTGGAGAGGGAGATTCCATAGCTCAAATCTTGGAGAGAGGGATTCCATAGCACTCTGTAGCCACTGTCATTTGATCAGTATATGATTAACGACACAAAATTGACCACTAGATGGCCTTCCCGAAATTAGATAATATAAAATCGGTAAACACTCAACGCATCACATGTATGTACATTACAGCAAGGCAGTGAAAAAAAAAGAAGAAATGTTAGTATTCAGACTAAACACGATCAAGTTCATTGCCCCGCCAAAACAAATTAAATACTCTCATGCGGAAAAGATACAGTTAGCAATACTTCCTAATGAAAATAGCTGGACATTGGCATTGAAAAATAGCTATGTATATGTTAGCCTCAGCTATAGGCCAGGGGAATATAACAACATTTGGTGAGATAAGGAGATTGATTTACATACACAATAGTTGTGTTTGGTCAGTAAGACACACACAATAGTTGGGTTTGGTCAGTAAGACACACACAATAGTTGTGTCTCACTGACCCGGTTATTATTCTGATAAAAACCTCAGTGAGACACACACACAATAGCTGTGTTTGGTCAGTGAGACACACTCACAATAGTTGTGTTTGGTCAGTGAGACACACACAATAGTTGTGTTTGGTCAGTGAGACACACAATAGTTGTGTTTGGTCAGTGAGACACAATAGTTGTGTTTGGTCAGTGAGACACAATAGTTGTGTTTGGTCAGTAAGACACACACAATAGTTGTGTTTGGTCAGTGAGACACACAATAGTTGTGTTTGGTCAGTGAGACACACACAATAGTTGTGTTTGGTCAGTGAGACACACACAATAGTTGTGTTTGGTCAGTGAGACACACACAATAGTTGTGTTTGGTCAGTGACACACACAATAGTTGTGTTTGGTCAGTAAGACACACACAATAGTTGTGTTTGGTCAGTAAGACACACACAATAGTTGTGTTTGGTCAGTGAGACACACACAATAGTTGTGTTTGGTCAGTGAGACACACACAATAGTTGTGTTTGGTCAGTAAGACACAAACACAATAGTTGTGTTTGGTCAGTAAGACACACACAATAGTTGTGTTTGGTCAGTAAGACACACACAATAGTTGTGTTTGGTCAGTAAGACACACACAATAGTTGTGTTTGGTCAGTAAGACACAAACACAATAGTTGTGTTTGGTCAGTAAGACACACACAATAGTTGTGTTTGGTCAGTGAGACACACAATAGTTGTGTTTGGTCAGTGAGACACACACAATAGTTGTGTTTGGTCAGTGAGACACACAATAGTTGTGTTTGGTCAGTGAGTCACAATAGTTGTGTTTGGTCAGCGAGACACACAATAGTTGTGTTTGGTCAGCGAGACACACACAATAGTTATGTTTGGTCAGTGAGATACAAACACAACAGTCTCTCTCTATCCTGAGGCCAGTCACTTTATCTGACGTCACTCCAGACCCCATTAATCACCTTGGTGATAAGATGGCCGTGATCCTGAAGATAGAGGTACAATCTCACACACACAGATATTATTGTCTCAAGATTTCTACTCTTTTTATCTTTAAAGCCAACAAAGATACCTTAAAACATCTCTTTAAATTTTTACGACCAATAACATCACCTAAGAAAATCACTTTAAACTATAAAATGTTTTGTCCCCATTTGCAGTGCTTTGTTTGAAGTGTTTACAGTCTACCCCTGTAGATAGATTAGATATATACAATGTTATTATTCTGATAAAAACACATAGTAACACTTACATGGGAGTGTATTTGATGGCACACCTAATGCACACAACCGACTCTAACAACTTACATTCTTGTAAGTTTTATTGAAGAAGCAATTGTACCTGCTGAAGAATCTAACCCATAGACCCATTTAATCTTCTCAAAGAAACGCTGTTTCTTCGGTAAGCAATTTTACATGTAACATATTCTGTATTTGCAGATCATGCTAAAAAATGTGACCTTGACCTTGGTTTTGTATATACTGATCGATCATTGCCTTCCATGGTGGAAGATGTTGCCATGGGAAACATACTGACCTAGCTAATAGGATCAACAAGATCAGAGGAATGTTTAAGTCTATGAAACGAACTTTAACCTTGCTGTAATATTTCTTTCATGCATCATACGATATTGATGTTAAAAGAAATGCAGCATTTATCCGTTAGTTAAAGGCAAAGAAAGGGAGCCTACTGTATGTAAACTAGGGGTGGTCAGTGTCACAAAGGTTTAACTACCACTAATTAACACCCAGTATGGAGGTGATACACAGGGGAAGTCAGTGTCACAAAGGTTTTACTACCACTAATTAACACCCAGTATGGAGGTGATACACAGGGGTGGTCAGTGTCACAAAGGTTTTACTACCACTAATTAACACCCAGTATGGAGGTGATACACAGGGGTGGTCAGTGTCACAAAGGTTTTACTACCACTAATTAACACCCAGTATGGAGGTGATACACAGGGGTGGTCAGTGTCACAAAGGTTTTACTACCTCTAATAAACACCCACTATTGAGGCGATAGACAGGTGTAGTCAGTGTCACAAAGGTTTTACTACCACTAATTAACACCCAGTATGGAGGTGATACACAGGGGAAGTCAGTGTCACAAAGGTTTGACTACCAATGACTAATTAACACCCTGTACTGTGTGGAGGTGATATACAGGTGTGGTCAGTGTCACAATGGTTTTACTACCACTAATCAACATCCAGTATGGAGGTGATACACAGGGGTGGTCAGTGTCACATAGGTTTTACTACCACTAATTAACACCCAGTATGGAGGTGATACACAGTGGTAGTCGGTGTCACATAGGTTTTACTACCACTAATTAACACCCAGTATGGAGGTGATACACAGGGGTGGTCAGTGTCACATAGGTTTTACTACACCTAATTAACACCCAGTATGGAGGCGATATACAGGTGTGATCAGTGTCACAAAGGTTTTACTACCACTAATTAACACCCAGTATGGAGGTGATACACAGGGGAAGTCAGTGTCACAAAGGTTTGACTACCACTAATTAACACCCAGTATGGAGGTGATACACAGGGGTGGTCATTGTCACATAGGTTTTACTACCACTAATTAACACCCAGTATGGAGGTGATACACAGGGGTGGTCAGTGTCACAAAGGTTTTACTACCTCTAATAAACACCCACTATTGAGGCGATAGACAGGTGTAGTCAGTGTCACAAAGGTTTTACTACCACTAATTAACACCCAGTATGGAGGTGATACACAGGGGAAGTCAGTGTCACAAAGGTTTGACTACCAATGACTAATTAACACCCTGTACTGTGTGGAGGTGATATACAGGTGTGGTCAGTGTCACAATGGTTTTACTACCACTAATCAACATCCAGTATGGAGGTGATACACAGGGGTGGTCAGTGTCACATAGGTTTTACTACCACTAATTAACACCCAGTATGGAGGTGATACACAGTGGTAGTCGGTGTCACATAGGTTTTACTACCACTAATTAACACCCAGTATGGAGGTTACGGATACACAGGTGTAGTGAGTGTCACAAAGGTTTTACTACCACTAATTAACACCCAGTATGGAGGTGATACACAGGTGTAGTGAGTGTCACAAAGGTAAAATTTACTACCACTAATTAACACCCAGTATGGAGGTCATAATCCAGTGTCCTAGGAACCATTAACAAATCCTTGTTAGAAATTTTAAAATATCTCCTCCAAGAAAACTTGTTTGGTGTGGTATTTTGTGGTCTGTCTTTTGGAACCAATCCAAGGTCAGACATGACATAAGTGTCCATATGTGGTGTGGGATCAATGCATGCCCCTGGGAAGATGTGTGTGAGTTACAGGTAGTTTTCACCTACAGCTAATCAATAATGCATATACCTTTCTGTAGCTTGTCATATAAAACAATAGTTTTATCTCATAAACCACAATGTATGTCTCAACCAGATCGTAGAGAATATTTTTTCAAGGAATATACACTTAATTTGCATAAACATGATACAATACATGTATACCACTATACAGAACACCTGTAATAGGTAAGTCTGTAGATCTATCGTCATAGAGATAAATGATTTATGCAGATGCTACATCACAAATATCTAGGTACCACAATCAGTACTTGAATGTTTCATTCCATACGACACAAATCAATAATTCCAATGGAATTCAAAATCTGGAAGTAGTGGTGGTGAGAATCCTCTTTTATGTTTTGATAAAAGGGATTTGTAATTAACTGATCCAAAAGCAATTTTACAACGAAAAAAATCTGTCTGCATTATGATAAATGAGATTTGACATTTACTTCCTAGATTTCCATCTGAAACATTCCAAGCAATTGTTTAAATTCTGAATCTGACATACGTTTTAATCTGCACATTGAAGCATATAGAGCAACACAAAGGCACACAAAATGTACTGTAGGACAATATCTCTACATACATTTTAATGTACCTTTAAATATACTGATACATTTAGGACATGTTCCATCCTTATCTTTAAAGTTACAGACAGAATTCAAACTTTAAAAGGTGATCAGAAAGAGCCCAGACAGACCGCCAGAATGCACATAAACAGACATATGGTCGGATTCTTCAGTAACATCTAAAAAATTATTAAAATATTTATTAAGCATTTCAGATTCAGTCTTTGCATAATTGTGTTGAAAGAGTGTTTAGACTTCTAAAAAAACATGAATATAAAGATACAGACAACTGGCAAAGCAATCTCAATTTCTGACACGAAATATCACTAATGTCAATATGATATAATGTGTTAGCCATTGCAACAGCCACGCAATTGCTCATTAGTGTATTCATGTAAAATATTGCTGTACATTGTTGCAACTTGTACATTCCGATGACGTCACATTGTTTACAGATCCTACATTGTGTCTGCACTGCCTAACACAAAGGCTTCATTCTGTGTTTTTTAGTGTTTTTGCTAGTTTTCTTATATTTCAATTGATCAGGTATGGTAAATCAACCTCAATTAATATGAGGTGTGAATATATTTTTAAGAGAAAATGGCATGTTACGCAAATTAAGACTTCAACTTTCACTTTTTCAGTGCATTCGTGATTGCAGCTTGGATCGGCTGCCATGGCAACGACGGGGACGTTGGTTTTACCACAGTCTTGAATTTGCAAACTTGCATGTACAACCTAAATATTCTAACTTTACCTTATGTCTTTTGGAAATCATCAGTAAATAATTAAGTGAATTAATAACAATCCATTGCATTCGTCTATCAATGTTTGTTTGTTTCTATATGCCAATTTCGATACTTAAAACACTGAAGAGTTCCAATATTGAAACATTAACACTTGCTCTATAAATCGTCCTAGAGCACCCGACTTACCCAAAATCAATACTTATGAAACAGATAAGAGTGTGAAGGTATTTGTACGAGAACAATGAAAAGTGCTGTACATTCTTATGAAAATGACAAACATCATCAAAATTATTTTTAAAAAGTAGTCAATTAATTGGCACTTCCTCAATTAATACCAGTATATAACGCCGTTATTATGTAACTGTACGTGAATAAATAGAAGAATGTACAGCAGTTTTACTCGGTTTCTAAGTACGAACAAAAGTATTAATTCAGTCCTTCGTGCTGGTAACGTGTCCATGCGAGAACACGAGCACCGACGAAAACATCCCGATAGGAACGTTCATGGACACCTGACATTAAAATCCGGTCGAGGAAAGCAAATAGAACTGACGAGGAAGTTATTAAATTATGAATTTATTTTAAAACGATTTTTGTTCTGTTAAATTGTAAATGCAACATTAACCCACATGCGCACCTTAGTGACCAGTGTGATATCAGACATACATGTAGAAAATATAGATATGCATACATCATGTACGAAATATCACAGCCCTGTAAAATATGATCTGTTTATGAGATGTACATTCTTAAGTGTCATTTCTCTGTGACTTTGTTCCATCAGGTTGTCAGACAGCTGCATGTGAATTAAACGCTGCTCACCTAATGTGTAATATATGTCAGCCTCTCTCTAGATCCGACACTTTTGAGAGACAAGGTCAAACTCTTTAAAATTTCTGAAACAGTTTTAGTCCATCACTGAAGAAAGACATAATGAAATCAGGAAACATGTTCCCTTTCGACTCATTAGGAATTGATATATTAAATGTTGAAATATTATACCTATACTGCACAAAGAATTAAACCAGAAATGTCCAGTAGTAAAACAACATCTGAGGAGGTTCCCAGAAAATTGCAGACATCATCATGACCTATATACAGTTATAGCAGTTTTACAAGATATTACTGCCTTCCTCATATCTACTGAAGATGAAAAAAAACATGTACTTTTGTTATCTAAATCATTCATGAACATTAGTCCAGTCTAATAGGTGAAAAATTGAGCCCAATAATGTTTGATAAGACATGATGACTACTACAAGGCCATCATTTGTAGGCTGTTTACTGTTGGCTCACCACCACAGCATGCTGCTATTGGTCCACATTTGTCAATACTTGGGGGGAACATAAAGAATTGATGATGTTCATCCTTGGCCAGATATCCAGGCTAGTCAGTGAGTTTACCTTGTGGTCTAGCTGATACTGAAATTTATCTTCTAACGTACAATGTAGATCCTTTGATGAAATTATCTTCTGACGTACAATGTAACTTGTAATTCTTTGATAAAATTTTTCTTCTAACGTACAATGTAACTTGTAATTCTTTGATGAAATTTATCTTCTAACGTACAATGTAACTTGTAATTCTTTGATGAAATTTATCCTCTAACGTACAATGTAACTTGTAATTCTTTGATGAAATTTATCCTCTAACGTACAATGTAACTTGCAATTCTTTGATGAAATTTATCTTCTAACGTACAATGTAACTTGTAATTCTTTGATGAAATTTATCCTCTAACATACAATGTAACTTGTAATTCTTTGATAAAATTTATCCTCTAATGTACAATGTAACTTGTAATTGTTAGATCTATCATTTGGCTATATATCAATAATAATGCACCAAGTTCTGTAGAGATATCAATCGGGAATTACTTCAGATTCATTTTGCTTTACCTTTAATTATTAATACAAAGTCATAATTTTTTACAGAAAAATCTACTTGATAGTATGGAAGCACCTTGTATATAGTATATATACTGGCATGAAAATATTGATGCATTTTGCAAAAAAATATATATAAAATTTTGCAAATCACTTAAATCTCAAAACTTGCCTAAATACGTCATTTTTAACCCAAAAAACAATATTTCTAAGAATTTCTAAGAAATTACATCTGATATATAATAGAATTCATCCACTTTGGCTATGAACTAATTGTATATAAATTGAAGAATTGAGTAACCAAACAAGAGATCCGAGAGCTTGAGGGATCGTGGCGCCCACCATTAAATGATCTTTATAGGTTCCATGTCAAATTGATCTTCTCTCTATTTTTCTCTTCCTTTTATATTGTTACTAATCTGTGTAAATTGAGAAACATCCCTCCAGTACTTTTCAAACAAGGGGAAACTATATATGAAATTTGAGATTTAGCGATAATGGCCATCAATCGTCCATGTTGTTTTACGATCGGTCCCAAAATGCAATACCATGCAGGGACCAAGGGGAACCTACATATGAAATTTGAGAAAGATCCTTTCAGTTACCTTCTGTAAAAAAGCGATAACAAACTTCAAATGTCAAAATCCAAGATGGCTGCCTGTCAGCCATGTTGTTTTCTGACTGGTCCGAAAATGAAATATCCATAACTAGGGACCAGGGGGAACCTACATATGAAATTTTTGAAAGATCCCATCAGTACTTTCTGAGAAATAGGGATAACAAACTTAAAGGGTCAAAATCCAAGATGGTCGCCTGTCGGCCATATTGTTTTCTGACTGGGCAGAAAATGCAATATGCATAACAAAGGATCAAGGGAAACCTAGATATGAAATTTTAGAAAGATCCCTTCAGTACTTTCTGAGAAATAGCGAAAACAAACTTCTATTGTCAAAATCCAAGATGGCTGCCTGTTTGCCATATTGTTTTCCGACTGGGCCGAAAATGCAATATGCCTAATTAGAGACCAAGGGAAACCCACATATGAAATTCCAGAAAGATCCCTTCAGTACTTTCTTAGAAATAGTGATAACAAACTTCAATTGTCAAAATCCAAGATGTGATGATGGCGGGCTAAAAAGACAGCAAAAACATTGAAGTCATGTAATCTGTAGGGAATGTTAGGACACCAATACTACAATGCAACTATATATTCTAGGTTTGGTTGAAATAACATTGATATTTTTTGAGAACCCCCTCCCCCACCACCACCACCACCACCATCACTCTGAATTATCCTGAGTACAGCATCAGCTGCAGTGATGATGCTAATAAAAGACTTACCTGTTTCAATCGCCCCTACACAGCAGCAGGTTGCAGGTACTGCTCAGTAGTATGTCGATCAAAGGACAACACACACCAGTATGATTTGTGCATGATTCCTAAAGAACCCTTACACAGACCCTTACACAGAGGCCAGTGGACAATTTACGACATGCCCAGTCATTCTACTGGCATATGATGTCTACCTTGGATAAAACTGCTCTGATTCCATACAATCCCCATGGCCATGTGCAGGCCTCTGATCAATGACTGAAAGTCTATATAATAACAAAGCATGATATACCCATATCATATAAACTAATGACTCCGATCTGTCCCATTATTGTACAGCATATGTTTTAGAAAATTACAAGGTCGATGACCAACATGTTCATAATATTTTTCACTTTTCATTTCAAATAAGATGTACATCATTGATGATGATCTAAAATGTTCATCAACAACAATATTATTATGCTAACAGTTCATCAACAATATCATTATTGTGTCAACAGTCCATCAGCAATATCATTATTGTGTCAACAGTCCATCAGCAATATCATTATTATGTCAACAGTTCATCAGCAATATCATTATTATGTCAACAGTTCACAACAATATCATTATTATGTCAACAGTTCATCAACAATATTATCATTATGTCAACAGTCATCAGCAATATTATTATTATGTCAACAGTTCATCAGCAATATCATTATTATGTCAACAGTTCATCAGCAATATCATTATTATGTCAACAGTTCATTAGCAATATCATTATTATGTCAACAGTCCATCAACAATATTATTATTATGTCAACAGTTCATCAACAATATCATTATTATGTCAACAGTCCATCAGCAATATCATTATTATGTCAACAGTTCATCAGCAATATCATTATTATGTCAACAGTTCATCAGCAATATCATTATTATGTCAACAGTAATATAAAGGATGGAATTCCCTTACAGATCTATAATTAGTCCTAACAGAAAGGATGGAATCCCCTTACAGATCTATAATTAGTCCTTACATAAAGGATTGAATCCCCTTACAGATCTATAATTAGTCCTTACATAAAGGATGGAATCCCCTGACAGATCTACAATTAGTCCTAACAAAGGATGGAATCCCCTTACAGATCTATAATTAGTCCTAACATAAAGGATGGAATCCCCTTACAGATCTATAATTAGTCCTAACAAAGGATGGAATCCCCTTACAGATCTATAATTAGTCCTAACATTAAGGATGGAATCCCCTGACAGATCTGTAATTAGTCCTAACATAAAGGATGGAATCCCCTGACAGATCTATAATTAGTCCTTACATAAAGGATGGAATCCCCTTACAGATCTATAATTAGTCCTTACATAAAGGATGGAATCCCCTGACAGATATATAATTAGTCCTAACAAAGGATGGAATCCCCTGACAAATCTATAATTAGTCCTTACATAAAGGATTGAATCCCCTGACAGATATATAATTAGTCCTAACAAAGGATGGAATCCCCTAAGTTACAAATCTATTATTAGTCCTAACAAAGGATGGAATCCCCTGACAGATCTATAATTAGTCCTTACGTAAAGGATGGAATCCCCTGACAGATCTATAATTTTTTTTTTTTTTTTTTTTTTAGTTTTGAAATCTTTTTTATTCATCCTTTTACATATAGTATACATACAGGTACATTATATTACATGGTATAATAATACAGACATATCATTACAGCAGTAAGATGTACAATACGTATTAAGTGATAAATAGAAAAAAAAAGGATTGGTTGGTTTTTTTTTGGAATACAGAGACAAACAAACAAACAACCTTCCACTCATGCTTTCTCTCATTTTAATATATTGTGTTTAAAGGTATAAAAAAAGAAAAACTTTTGACTTACTTTTAAGTACATGTTATGATATGTGTGAAGAAGATCTGAAAAATTATTCACTTATATAGACCATTTTTTCACAAAACTATCATGCTCCATGTTGTTTTTGTAAATTACCTCCTCTGTTTTTAGATACAAATCTAGTTCTTTTATGAATCCATTAATACAGGGGAGACAATTTTTAATTTTTTGTTTATAAATATGGAATTTTGCTATTAATACTAACGTATTGAGATATTTGACTTCTTGATCTTTATGTAACTTTCCCAAGATTACATCCGTAACATGTAATTGTAAATTAGTTAAAGTATCATCATATAGCCATACTTTGAAATCTTCCCAGAAGATTGCTACTAGTCTGCATTCCCAAAAAATGTGGACTATAGTTTCTGTATGACGGTTACAAAAAGTACATAATGGAGAGTCCTTTAGGTTTATCATATGTAGATATTTGTTTGTACTTATAATCCTGTGTATTATTCTATTTTGAAACCATCTTAATTTACAGTCTATAGTGGATTTAAAAGGGATTATGTTTATTTTTTTCCACCATACTGTACCTTCTACCAAATTCAGTTCTTCTGACCATTTTGCAATGCATTTATTGTTTGTTTTTAAGTTTTGAATAAATAAATTATAAACAGAAGGTCACCTCTTTGCTTGTTTGTGAGTATATAGTATATATGAATTGGACAATGTGGTAGACAAAAGGTGTGGTGTCTATTTTGAATAGCATACCAAGATGCTCTGATGGCGTTACGTAAACCATAAAATTGAGTGATTGGAGGGTAAAAATTGTGTTTGGCACAAAATATGTCTACGATTGAATTAGACTACCATTCTCATCTAGTAGATCATATACGTAAAAAATATCTCTATCTGCCCATCTCTTGAAGTAAATAGGTTTGTTATCTACTTTTATGTTATTATTGTACCATAGGTGTATCTATAATTAGTCCTTACATAAAGGATGGAATCCCCTTACAGATCTATAATTAGTCCTTACATAAAGGATGGAATCCCCTTACAGATCTATAATTAGTCCTTACATAAAGGATGGAATCCCCTTACAGATCTATAATTTAAGTCCTTACGTAAAGGATAGAATCCCCTGACAGATCTATAATTAGTCCTAACAAAGGATGGAATCCCCTTACAGATCTATAATTAGTCCTAACAAAGGATGGAATCCCCTTACAGATCTATAATTAGTCCTTACATAAAGGATGGAATTCCCTTACAGATCTATAATAAGTCCTTACATAAAGGATGGAATCCCCTAACAGATCTATAATTAGTCCTTACATAAAGAATGGAATCCCCTGACAGATCTATAATTAGTCCTAACAAAGGATGGAATCCCCACACAGATCTATAATTAGTCCTTATGTAAAGGATGGAATCCACTGACAGATCTATAATTAGTCCTTACATAAAGGATGGAATCCCCTGACAGATCTATAATTAGTCCTAACAAAGGATGGAATCCCCACACAGATCTATAATTAGTCCTTATGTAAAGGATGGAATCCACTGACAGATCTATAATTAGTCCTTACATAAAGGATGGAATCCCCTTCAGATCTATAATTAGTCCTTATATAAAGGATGGAAATCCCCTTACAGATCTATAATTAGTCCTTACATAAAGGATGGAATCCCCTTACAGATCTATAATTAGTCCTAACAAAGGATGGAATCCCCTTACAGATCTATAATTAGTCCTAACAAAGGATGGAATCCCCCGACAGATCTATAATTTGTCCCAACATTAAGGATGGAATCCCCTGACAGATCTATAATTAGTCCTAACAAAGGAGGGAATCCCCTGACAGATCTATAATTAGTCCTTACATAAAGGATGGAATCCCCTGACAGATCTATAATTAGTCCTTACATAAAGGATGGAATCCCCTGACAGATCTATAACTAGTCCTTACATAAAGGATGGAATCCCCTGACAGATCTATAATTAGTCCTAACAAAGGATGGAATCCCCTTACAGATCTATAATTAGTCCTAACAAAGGATGGAATCCCCTTACAGATCTATAATTAGTCCTAACAAAGGATGGAATCCCCTTACAGATCTATTATTAGTCCCAACAAAGGATGGAATCCCCTTACAGATCTATAATTAGTCCTAACAAAGGATGGAATCCCCCGACAGATCTATAATTAGTCCCAACATTAAGGATGGAATCCCCTGACAGATCTATAATTAGTCCTAACAAAGGAGGGAATCCCCTGACAGATCTATAATTAGTCCTTACATAAAGGATGGAATCCCCTGACAGATCTATAATTAGTCCTTACATAAAGGATGGAATCCCCTGACAGATCTATAACTAGTCCTTACATAAAGGATGGAATCCCCTGACAGATCTATAATTAGTACTTACATAAAGGATGGAATCCCCTGACAGATCTATAATTAGTCCTAACAAAGGATGGAATCCCCTTACAGATCTATAATTAGTCCTAACAAAGGATGGAATCCCCTTACAGATCTATTATTAGTCCCAACAAAGGATGGAATCCCCTGACAGATCTATAATTAGTCCTTACATAAAGGATGGAATCCCCTGACAGATCTATAATTAGTCCTTACGTAAAGGATGGAATCCCCTTACAGATCTATAATTAGTCCCAACATAAAGGATGGAATCCCCTGACAGATCTATTATTAGTCCTAACAAAGGATGGAATCCCCTTACAGATCTATAATTAGTCCTTACGTAAAGGATGGGATCCCCTGACAGATCTATAATTAGTCCTAACAAAAAATGGAATCCCCTGACAGATCTATAATTAGTCCTAACAAAGGATGGAATCCCCTTACAGATCTATAATTAGTCCTAACAAAGGATGGAATCCCCTGACAGATCTATAATTAGTACTTACATAAAGGATGGAATCCCCTGACAGATCTATAATTAGTCCTTACATAAAGGATGGAATCCCCTGACAGATCTATAATTAGTCCTAACAAAGGATGGAATCCCCTGACAGATCTATAATTAGTACTTACATAAAGGATGGAATCCCCTGACAGATCTATAATTAGTCCTTACATAAAGGATGGAATCCCCTAAGTTACAGATCTATAATTAGTCCTAACAAAGGATGGAATTCCCTTACAGATCTATTATTAGTCCTAACAAAGGATGGAATCCCCTGACAGATCTATTATTCGTCCCAACATTAAGGATGGAATCCCCTGACAGATCTATAATTAGAAGGTGCTGTAACATACCAACATTGTAACATTACTACAAACATATTAGAAATTTTAGATTAATCATAGAGGCCTTGTATGCAATGTAATGAGAGTGGTAAGTTTCTAATTCATTAGGAAAGTGTAGATTGAAGTTGTGTGTTTCTGTCACCAACCTGTCAGAAACATGATGTATAGAAGATATGTCTATGATATAATCATGCTAAACCAGATGTTGGATGGGACAGTTCACTGACTTGTTAATGAAACATGCGTGATAAAAACAGATTTAAGTCTGTAGCCTGTAGCAGCAATACTCACAGCACCAAATCTATACAGATGAAACTAATGAAGTGTTCAATGTTCATTAGTCACTGATGGGTATGTACAAAGATAACTCTAAAGAACAAATAGTGATAAAATAATACAACCTCCACGTAACTACAATACAAGCTCAATGTTACTACAATACAACCTCCACGTTACTATAATACAACCTCCATGTTACTACAATACAACCTCCATGTTACTACAATACAACATCCATGTTACTACAGTACAACCTCAATGTTACTACAATACAAACTCCATGTTACTACCATACAACCTTCATGTTACTACAATACAACCTCAATGTTACTACAATATAACCTCCATGTTACTACAATACAACCTCCATGTTACTACAATACAACCTCCATGTTACTACAATACAACCTCCATGTTACTACAATACAACCTCCATGTCACTACAATACAACCTCCATGTTACTACAATACAAACTCCATGTTACTACAATATAACCTCCATGTTACTACAATACAACTTCCATGTTACTATAGTACAACCTCCATGTTACTACAATACATCTTCCATGTTACTACAGTATGACCTTCATGTAACTACAAAACAACCTCCATGTTACTACAATACAACCTCCATGTTACTACAATACAACCTCCATGTTACTACAATACAACCTCCATGTTACTACAATACAACCTCCATGTTACTACAATACAACCTCAATGTTACTACAATATAACCTCCATGTTACTACAATACAACTTCCATGTTACTATAGTACAACCTCCATGTAACTACAATACAACCTCCATGTTACTACAATACAACATCCATGTTACTACAATACAACCTCCATGTTACTACAATACAACCTCCATGTTACTACAATACAACCTCCATGTTACTACAATACAACATCCATATTACTACAGTATGACCTTCATGTTACTACAATACAACCTCCATGTTACTACAATACAACCTCAATGTTACTACAATACAACATCCATGTTACTACAATACAACCTCCATGTTAGTACAATACAACATCCATGTTACTACAATACAACCTCCATGTTACTACAATACAACATCCATGTTACTACAATACAACCTCAATGTTACTACAATACACCTCCATGTTACTACAATACAACCTCCATGTTACTACAGTACAACCTCCATGTTACTACAATACAACCTCCATGTTACTACAGTACAACCTTACATCTCTTACTTACATCTATTACTATACACCTACTCTTAGGTAACATGTCCACATTCAGCATCTCAGATATAATATGTGGATAATAGTTGAGCTATATACTTCAGGCTATAATCTGTGATTTCAGGCAGATATAAAGACAATTACCCTAATGACACATGGTCTTATCATCACAAGCACATTTGTGCACTTTCTGTGTCCCCAATAAATACTTCATCTCAAAGCAGCTAAACATGAATGCAGGGCACTTCTTTAAAACTTGGAAATGATGCAACATTTCCTGTATTGAACATTTAAATACAGGCAAACAATCTTCCAACATGTTTACAATCAATATGCTGCATTTTAAAGATGGTAATTAAAACTACAGATTTAAATCAGTAACTGTTAACGTTGTGTACTGACACCACTACATTCCGACTAAACCTTGAGGGATGGCTGTCTTCATGTTTAGTTTGTGTCAAAATCTCTTCTGCACCTTGTTTATATATATTACATGTTCTGACATCTGATAATCTGATTCCTCAGACCCTTGATGTCTCATATATCTACTGTTTTATATCTCAAGTGTCTCAGACCCTGATGTGTCATATCTCAAGTGTCTCAGACCCGTGATGTGTCACATCTCAAGTGTCTCAGACCCCTGATGTGTCATATCTCAAGTGTCTCAGACCCTGATGTGTCATATCCCCAGTATCTCAGACCTCTGATGTGTCTTATCTCAAGTGTCTCAGACCCCTGATATGTCACATCTCAAGTTTCTCAGACCCCTGATATGTCACATCTCAAGTTTCTCAGACCCCTGATGTCTCATATCTCAAGTTTCTCAGACCCCTGATATGTCTTATCTCAAGTGTCTCAGACTATTGATGTGTCATATTTCAAGTGTCTCAGACCCCTGATGTGTCATATCTCAAGTGTCTTAGACCCCTGATGTGTCATATCTCAAGTGTCTCACACCCCTGATGTCTCATATCTTAAGTGTCTCAGACCCTGATGTGTCATATCTCAAGTGTCTCAGACCTCTGATGTGTCATATCTCAAGTGTCTCAGACCTCTGATGTGTCATATCTCAAGTGTCTCAGACCCCTGATGTCTCATATCTCAAGTGTTTCAGACCTCTGATGTGTCACATCTCAAGTGTCTCAGACCCCTGATGTGTCATATCTCAAGTGTCTCAGACCTCTGATGTGTCATATCTCAAGCAAGTGTCTCAGACCCCTGATGTGTCATATCTCAAGTGTCTCAGACCCTGATATGTGACATCTCAAGTGTCTCAGACCCATGATGTGTCATATCTCAAGTGTCTCAGACCCTGATGTGTCATATCTCAAGTGTCTCAGACCCCTGATATGTCTCATCTCAAGTGTCTCAGACCTCTGATATGTCTCATCTCAAGTGTCTCAGACTATTGATGTGTCATATTTCAAGTGTCTCAGACCCCTGATGTCTCATATCTCAAGTGTTTCAGACCTCTGATGTGTCATATCTCAAGTGTCACAGACCCCTGATGTGTCACATCTCAAGTGTCTCAGACCCCTGATGTGTCATATCTCAAGTGTCTCAGACCTCTGTGTCATATCTCCAGTGTCTCAGACCTCTGATGTGTCATATCTCAAGTGTCTCAGACCTCTGATGTGTCACATCTCAAGTGTCTCAGACCTCTGATGTCTCATATCTCAAGTGTCTCTGCCCCTGTTTTATTTCTCCAGTGTTTCGAACCCTGATGTCTCAGGTACACCCTATACTCCAGTATATACCCCTAGGTCCCCCCGTCCCCCATACTGTACCTACACCCTATACTCCAGTATATTTACATTCTGTGTTGCATTTGCCTATATATCGTTAGTAAACCAAATTGTATTCATGAGACTGTATACTACAATTTACAGTGATTCGGTCAGAGTAGGAATACAGCCCCAGGTGTTGCTGGTCAAAACAATGGCCACCAGTTACATTCGGCCAGGAGAGATTTCGAATGCTAGCATTTATCTACGTAAACCACCACAAAAAAAAGCTACGCAAGTTATGAGAGTAAAATTTCATAATAGAAAAAATGAAGTCGACCGACTCAACACAAAATTATTATAAGCTCTATTCCTGATCTATAGGAAGTAATAAAATTGTCACTGTCTTCACACAGGGGCTCGTTGTCGAATTGTCAGAAATGCTAGACACGTCTACATTTAAAGTCCAGCATTTTTTTTTTTAAATCGGCAGTATCGACATGGTTTCTGGTTGTGTATGCATACTGAATTATAGTTATGTGGTTATTCACTGATGTCAAAGGCCTACCTTACTCCAAAGTCGAGCCCCTGTGATGTTAAACATCGTCTGCTAAGTTAGCGACACTGATGTGACCGGTTAGACTAGATTCTGTTTCTAATGAAATATCCTTGGAATCGTTTTCACCTACTGTCAAGACGACGTTCATTTAGAATTTAAGAGATGATATTCCTCTGAAAATAACGTAAATCCAGTCGATAGAAACATAAGTGTTTCCGAGGAATCAAGTCTGTCCTGTGCAGTACCCATTCAACGCCGCATCACTTCTAAAAGTTAACCATATATCATGCGCCGAAAAACGGCTTTATTTTTAAACAATCAGAAATTATGCAATTGTGAACAATTTGAAGATATCTACAAACGTTTATAAAATATAGTATAAAGCCAAATTGTGCAAAAAACATTTCATGTGATTGCTATTGATAACGACATGAGGGACTATATTATTCCTTCTGCAAATTTCGGCTGTTCCGGTATTTGAACTTGATGACGTCAGTGATAGGAGAAGCGGCAAATTTAAACGCGACTTAAGCTACAGTAAATAAAATAAAATTATGAATGTAAATATAAGCATTGAACTGTTACCAAATGGTAGTATACAGTCGATATGAATACAATTTGGGTGACAGATAAATATTTCATGTTGCCCTAACGGGCGACATTCTATTTATCTGTCACCCAAATTGTATTCATATCGACTGTATACTACCGTTTGGTAACAGTTCAATGCTTAAATATACCCCTAGGTCCCCCTGTCCCCCATACCTAATACTGTACCTACACCCTATACTCCAGTATATACCCCTAGGTCCCCCCGTCCCCCATACTGTACCTACACCCTATACTCCAGTATATACCCCTAGGTCCCCCCGTCCCCCATACTGTACCTACACCCTATACTCCAGTATATACCCATAGGTCCCCCTGTCCCCCATACCTAATACTGTACCTACACCCTATACTCCAGTATATACCCCTAGGTCCCCCTGTCCCCCATACCTAATACTGTACCTACACCCTATACTCCAGTATATACCCCTAGGTCCCCCTGTCCCCCATACCTAATACTGTACCTACACCCTATACTCCAGTATATACCCCTAGGTCCCCCTGTCCCCCATACTTAATACTGTACCTACACCCTATACTCCAGTATATACCCCTAGGTCCCCCTGTCCCCCATACCTAATACTGTACCTACACCCTATACTCCAGTTTATACCCCTAGGTCCCCGCAGTCCCCCATACCTAATACTGTACCTACAACCTATACTCCAGTATATACCCCTAGGTCCCCCTGTCCCCCATACCTAATACTGTACCTACAACCTATACTCCAGTATATACCCCTAGGTCCCCCTGTCCCCCATACCTAATACTGTACCTACACCCTATACTCCAGTATATACCCCTAGGTCCCCCTGTCCCCCATACCTAATACTGTACCTACACCCTATACTCCAGTATATACCCCTAGGTCCCCCCGTCCCCCATACTGTACCTACACCCTATACTCCAGTATATACCCCTAGGTCCCCCTGTCCCCCATACCTAATACTGTACCTACATCCTATACTCCAGTATATACCCCTAGGTCCCCCCGTCCCCCATACTGTACCTACACCCTATACTCCAGTATATACCCATAGGTCCCCCTGTCCCCCATACCTAATACTGTACCTACACACTATACTCCAGTATATACCCCTAGGTCCCCCTGTCCCCCATACCTAATACTGTACCTACACCCTATACTCCAGTTTATACCCCTAGGTCCCCCATACCTAATACTGTACCTACACCCTATACTCCAGTATATACCCCTAGGTCCCCCTGTCCCCCATACCTAATACTGTACCTACACCCTATACTCCAGTTTATACCCCTAGGTCCCCGCAGTCCCCCATACCTAATACTGTAACTACAACCTATACTCCAGTATATACCCCTAGGTCCCCCTGTCCCCCATACCTAATACTGTACCTACACACTATACTCCAGTATATACCCCTAGGTCCCCCCTGTCCCCCATACCTAATACTGTACCTACACCCTATACTCCAGTATATACCCCTAGGCCCCCCTGTCCCCCATACCTAATACTGTACCTACACCCTATACTCCAGTATATACCCCTAGGTCCCCCCTGTCCCCCTGCCCCCATACCTAATACGGTAACCCACACCTATACTCCAGTATATACCCCTAGGTCCCCCTGTCCCCCTCCTCTGCCCCCCCTCCGTCCCCTGTCCCCCATACCTAATACTGTACCTACCACCTATACTCCAGTATATACCCTAGGTCCCCCGTCCCCCCATACCTAATCCTGTACCTACACCCTATACTCTCTATTATCCCTAGTCTCCACCGGTCCCCCATACCTAATACTGTACCTACACCCTATGACTCCATATATACCCCTAGGTCCCCCCCCGTCCCCCATACCTAATACTGTACCTACACCCTATACTCCAGTATATACCCCTAGGTCCCCCATACCTAATACTGTACCTACACCCTATACTCCAGTATATACCCCTAGGTCCCCCTGTCCCCATACCTAATACTGTACCTACACCCTATACTCCAGTATATACCCCTAGGTCCCCCCTGTCCCCCAAACCTAATACTGTACCTACACCCTATACTCCAGTATATACCCCTAGGTCCCCCTGTCCCCCATACCTAATACTGTACCTACACCCTATACTCCAGTATATACCCCTAGGTCCCCCCGTCCCCCATACCTAATACTGTACCTACACCCTATACTCCAGTATATACCCCTAGGTCCCCCTGTCCCCCATACCTAATACTGTACCTACACCCTATACTCCAGTATATACCCCTAGGTCCCCCTGTCCCCCATACCTAATACTGTACCTACACCCTATACTCCAGTATATACCCCTAGGTCCCCCGTCCCCCATACCTAATACTGTACCTACACCCTATACTCCAGTATATACCCCTAGGTCCCCCTGTCCCCCATACCTAATACTGTACCTACACCCTATACTCCAGTATATACCCCTAGGTCCCCCTATCCCCCATACCTAATACTGTACCTACACCCTATACTCCAGTATATACCCCTAGGTCCCCTATCCCCCATACCTAATACTGTACCTACACCCTATACTCCAGTATATACCCCTAGGTCCCCCTGTCCCCCATACCTAATACTGTACCTACACCCTATACTCCAGTATATACCCCTAGGTCCCCCTGTCCCCCATACCTAATACTGTACCTACACCCTATACTCCAGTATATACCCCTAGGTCCCCCTTGTCCCCCAGTACCTAATACTGTACCTACACCCTATACTCCAGTATATACCCCTAGGTCCCCCTGTCCTCCATACCTAATAGTACCTACACCCTATACTCCAGTATATACCCCTAGGTCTCCCTGTCCCCCATACCTAATACTGTACCTACACCCTATACTCCAGTATATACCCCTAGGTCCCCCTGTCCCCATACCTAATACTGTACCTACACCCTATACTCCAGTATATACCCCTAGGTCCCCTAAACCTAATAATGTACCTACACTCTATACTCAAGTATATACCCCTAGGTCCCCCATACCTCATACTGTACCTACACCCCAATATTCCAGTATATACCCCTAGGTCCCCCTGTCCCCCATACCTAATACTGTACCTACACCCTATACTCCAGTATATACCCCTAGGTCCCCCATACCTAATACTGTACCTACAACCTATACTCCAGTATATACCCCTAGGTCCCCCTGTCCCCCATACCTAATACTGTACCTACACCCTATACTCCAGTATATACCCCTAGGTCCCCCTGTCCACCATACTTAATACTGTACCTACACCCTATACTCCAGTATATACCCCTAGGTCCCCCTGTCCCCCATACCTAATACTGTACCTACACCCTATACTCCAGTATATACCCCTAGGTCCCCCTGTCCCCCATACCTAATACTGTACCTACACCCCTATACTCCATTATATACCCCTAGGTCCCCCTGTCCCCCAAACCTAATACTGTACCTACACCCTATACTCCAGTATATACCCCTAGGTCCCCCTGTCCCCCATACCTAATACTGTACCTACACCCTATACTCCAGTATATACCCCTAGGTCCCCCTATCCCCCATACCTAATACTGTACCTACACCCTATACTCCAGTATATACCCCTAGGTCCCCCCGTCCCCCATACCTAATACTGTACCTACACCCTATACTCCAGTATATACCCCTAGGTCCCCCTGTCCCCCATACCTAATACTGTACCTACACCCTATACTCCAGTATATACCCCTAGGTCCCCCTGTCCCCCTAGGTCCCCCTGTCCCTCATACAAACTAAACCAACACAGTATAAACAGCCCCCTCCCTCCTCTCCTCCCATCACCACACTTACTTCAGTATATACCCATACCTCCATCCTGATTCCTGAACTGTTTACACTGATCTCTTTACTTATATTACAGCCTGGTACTGTCAGACAGTACAGTTTACATGTAGAGTTGATTCAACAATAGCATCACTGACACCATCCTATACAGAGTAGGAAAACATTGCTGTATATATACATGGCCTTATGTACAAGAGTGTGGCTTACCTTAGTAATACTGTACTCCAGTAGTACACGGTGTACTCACTTACTCCCACACTTGTTAAATCCTTTTTCTCTGCCAATAGAATAAACAGGCTTCACTTTTTGTCATAGTAACACAGTAACACATGCATTGTAGCAGGGTTATTGTAGAAAAGGGTGCTGTTAGTTGTTACAATCAATCATTGCACCACTTGGGTCCTATAGCCGTGTAAGGTAGCCATGTTAAACCTCTGTCAAACCTCCAGACCTTGTTAAAATTCAATTAGAATCGAAAATCAAGTGAAACATTCTGAGGCATCAAACTGATATGGTTATGTGTACAGTGCATACATGTGGATCTGACTGCAAAACGTCCACGGCCTTGTAAAGTTCAAAGAGAGGTACTTGACGGCCTTCAGAGTTCCTTATAGCTTCCCAGTGATCCTCTTACCTATACTAATCAAGGTCTCATTAAAGTACTGTTAGGTGTACAGGGCCCCAGTGGTGATGAATGACTTCATCTGACAGTGATGCCAGCCTACATAATTACAACAGCTGACCCAGATTCTAACACCTCCTCAAGATGTATTTTACTATCTGTCCTATATGAGGTAAATGAACCAGTTACTCAACTAACACTATTAGGAACACCATACAGAAGAAAGAGAAATCTGAATCTATACCCAATTTGTTTTCACCAAAAACAAGGGTTTAAGGCCATTGATTACAAAGTGATGAGTAAGGAGTTAGCCTCTGACCCATTAAAACATGTGTTATTGAGTAACTGCTGCAGGCCTATCTTAGCTGCCTCTTTATCAACAGTGAGTATAATATGCTACCACATTCCATTGACAAATCTATAACAGGAAAGCCTAATCAGTTTTCATGTGGAATCCATACTGTACTCTATGTAGCTGATTTACAATGGGGGGTCTAATACGATGGTCACACTCCTCCAACACATACACTGTATACACATATAATATATAGTGTACTGTATGTAGCTGATTTACAATGGGGGTCTAATACGATGGTCACACTCCTCCAACACATGCACTGTATACACATATAATATATAGTGTACTGTATGTAGCTGATTTACAATGGGGGGTCTAATACGATGGTCACACTCCTCCAACACATACACTGTATATATACACATATAATATATAGTGTACTGTATGTAGCAGATTTACAATGGGGGGTCTAATACGATGGTCACACTTCTCCAACACATACACTGTATACATACATAATATATAGTGTACTGTATGTAGCTGATTTACAATGGGGGGGTCTAATACGATGGTCACACTTCTCCAACACATACACTGTATACACATATAATATATAGTGTACTGTATGTAGCTGATTTACAATGGGGGGTCTAATACGATGGTCACACTCCTCCAACACATACACTGTATACACATATAATCTATACTGTACTGTATGTAGCTGATTTACAATGGGGGGTCTAATACGATGGTCACACTTCTCCAACACATACACTGTATACACATATAATGTATAGTGTACTGTATGTAGCTGATTTACAATGGGGGGTCTAATACGATGGTCACACTTCCTCCAACACATACACTGTATACACATATAATGTATAGTGTACTGTATGTAGCTGATTTACAATGGGGGGGTCTAATACGATGGTCACACTCCTCCAACACATACACTGTATACACATAATGTATAGTGTACTGTATGTAGCTGATTTACAATGGGGGGGTCTAATACGATGGTCACACTCCTCCAACACATACACTGTATACACATATAATATATAGTGTACTGTATGTAGCTGATTTACAATGGGGGGTCTAATACGATGGTCACACTTCCTCCAACAACACATACACTGTATACACATATAATATATAGTGTACTGTATGTAGCTGATTTACAATGGGGGGTCTAATACGATGGTCACACTCCTCCAACACATACACTGTATACACATATAATGTATAGTGTACTGTATGTAGCTGATTTACAATGGGGGGTCTAATACGATGGTCACACTCCTCCAACACATACACTGTATACACATAATATATAGTGTACTGTATGTAGCTGATTTACAATGGGGGGTCTAATACGATGGTCACACTCCTCCAACACATACACTGTATACACATAATGTATAGTGTACTGTATGTAGCTGATTTACAATGGGGGGTCTAATACGATGGTCACACTCCTCCAACACATACACTGTATACACATATAATATATAGTGTACTGTATGTAGCTGATTTACAATGGGGGGGTCTAATACGATGGTCACACTTCTCCAACACATACACTGTATACACATAATATATAGTGTACTGTATGTAGCTGATTTACAATGGGGGTCTAATACGATGGTCACACTTCTCCAACAACACATACACTGTATACACATATAATATATAGTGTACTGTATGTAGCTGATTTACAATGGGGGGTCTAATACGATGGTCACACTCCTCCAACAACACATACACTGTATACACATATAATTATACTGTACTGTATGTACTGATTTACCCAAAGGGGGTCTAATACGATGGTCACACCATCCTCAACAAAATCCTGTATACACAATAATTAGGCGTACCCCGAACAATGGGGTTAAAATTACGAGTCAACTCTCCAAAACACAACACCTGTATTACATACATATCAAAAAAATTTCCCTAAATAACATACAAAAAAACTAATACATACCACAAATTCCTCACCAACACATACACATCACACAAAATAATACCTAGACATAACATTCAAACCAAAACAACCCCCTACCAACACCAAAACCATACAAACCAAAAATAAACTCCAAACACAAAATAAAATATACAACACACAAAATACACATACAACACACAAATAAAATAACAACCATACAAATACCAATACAACACACAAAATCCCCATACAACCACAAATACACTACAACCACAAAATACCATACCACACAAATACCACAACCCCCACAAAATACACCCTACAACACACAAAATACCCAAAACACCACAAATACATACAACACCCAAAACATATACAACAAAATAACCACACACAAAATACACATACAACACAAATAAAATACCCACACAAAAAACAATACAACACAACAAATACACATACCAAAAACACAAAATACAAAACACACAAACACAAATCACTAAACCACAAAATACCCATACACAACAAAATACCAACAACACACAAAATCACATACAACCACCAAAATCCATACACCAAATACAACACAACACACAAAAATAACAACAAAACAAAAAACACATACACACACACAAAATACTACACACCACAAATACACATACCCACACCAAAATACCCCAAAACCCACAAAAGAACACACACAAATAACCACACACCACAAATACACAACCCACCAAACACAATAACACAAAATACCATACAACACACAAATCACCTACCCCACAAAAAACAACCCAAAATCATATACATCCACAACAATACACCCCAACACCAAACAATACTTCAACCCACAAAATCACAAAATACATACAACACACAAAATACACATACAACACACAAAATACACATACAACACACAAAATACACAACACACAAAATACACATACAACACACAAAATACACATACAACACACAAAATACACATACAACACACAAAATACACATACAACACACAAAATACATACAACACACAAAATACACATACAACACACAAAATACACATACAACACACAAAATAACAACCATCAACACACAACCACAAATAACATCCACACAAAATACACACACAAACCCAAATACCAACAAAACAAAATACAATACACACACACAAAATACACATACAACACAAAATCACACAACCCAACCACAAATCCATACCACACACCCAAAAAAACATACTACCAAACAACAACCACCAAAATCATTACAACACACAAATACCTATACAACACAAAATATACTTCCCCCAAAAACACAACCCAAATACACACAACACAAACAAAACAACCCACAAACATCCAAAAACACCAATACAACAAAATACATATACCACACACAAAATACCTCAACACCACAAATACAACAAACAAAATACATATACAACACACAAAATACCTACAACCCCAAAATCAATACAACACACAAATACACATACAACACAAAATACACATACAACACACAAAATACACATACAAAACCCAAACCCCAAAATACCATACACAACAAATACACATACCCAACACACAATCTACAACACAAATACACTACAAAACCCACAAAAACAAAACACACACAAAACCCTACAAACAACAAAACCAAAATACAAACAAAAACAAAATACACATAAAACCCAAAACACACAAAATACACACAAAATACATATACAACACACAAAATACACATACAACACACAAAATACACATACATCACACAAAATACACATACAACACACAAAATACACATACAACACACAAAATACCAAAACAAACCCCAAACACATACAACAAAAAATACACCCACCAAAATACAAA